>NW_005872385.1:50571-51834 GCF_000147115.1 Myotis lucifugus | reverse complement strand
TGATTAGGAGGGAACAGCTCCCTCATTAGCCACAAATAAGCGAAGCGTGGCCCAGCTCTTCGTCCCAGCGCCTTTGGGTGACCCTCACAGGACTTACCATTCTCAAGGGCACTCAGATTCCATCGTCCTTTCGCAGTAAGCACGCCCACTCGAGTCCTGGTGGTCATTACTAGCAAGATAATGACTCTTAAAGGAACAGCCCCCGAAGCAAGAAGGATGCCCTCCCTGGTGTTGCTGATCAGCCCTGCGGCTCATGAGTAATGCACAGAGTGAGCATGCTTTCTACATTCTGCAGGAACCGATCGTGCATTTTATATGCCTCTCACAAAAGCAAGGAGGTCAACAAGTGTGACTCACTGGACATCCAGGAGGGAAAAAAAGTCAAGATCATTTTCAGCAAATAGCCATACCTATCCTTTTTAACTAGCATCCCACCATAAACAAGAAGCAAGATAGAGCCAGACCTGGGAGACGCCTGGCAATGTGACCTGCCTTCTCTGCTCCTCGGGGCAAGGACTAGCCCAGTAATGGCGAACCTTCTGAGCTCGGTGTGTCAGCATTTTGAAAAACCCTAACTTAACTCTGGTGCCGTGTCACATAGAGACATTTTTTGATATTTGCAACCATAGTAAAACAAAGACTTATATTTTTGATATTTATTTTATATATTTAAATGCCATTTAACAAAGAAAAATCAACCCAAAAAATGAGTTCACGTGTCACCTCTGACACGCGTGTCATAGGTTCGCCATCGCTGAACTAGGTGATGACTTTTGGCAGAATTCTATTTAACCACGCGATGCCTGTACATTTAACCACGCGATGCCTGTACATTTAACCACGCGATGCCTGTACATTTAACCACGCGATGCCTGTACATTTAGCCACACAACGCCTGTACATTTAACCACGCGATGCCTGTACATTTAGCCACACAATGCCTGTACATTTAGCCACACGATGCCTGTACATTTAACCACGCGATGCCTGTACATTTAGCCACACAATGCCTGTACATTTAACCACACGATGCCTGTACATTTAACCACGCGATGCCTGTACATTTAGCCACACAATGCCTGTACATTTAACCACGCGATGCCTGTACATTTAGCCACGCAACGCCTGTACATTTAACCACACAATGCCTGTACATTTAACCACGCGATGCCTGTACATTTAGCCACACAATGCCTGTACATTTAACCACACAATGCCTGTACATTTAACCACACAATGCCTGTACATTTAACCACACAATGC
>NW_005872385.1:49170-50471 GCF_000147115.1 Myotis lucifugus | reverse complement strand
CGATGCCTGTTCAATAATCTGCACAAGGCTGTTCATTGAGCACGCGATGCCTGTACATTTAGCCACACGATGCCTGTACATTTAGCCACTCAGTGCCTGTACATTGAGCCACGCGATGGCTGTACATTTATCCACACAATGCCTGTACGATTTAGCACACGATGCCCTGTACATTTAGCCACGCGATGCCTGTACATTTAGCCACGCGATGCCTGTACATTTAGCCACACAATGCCTGTACATTTAGCCACACAATGCCTGTACATTTAGCCACGCAATGCCTGTACATTTAGCCACGCGATGCCTGTACATTTAACCACGCGATGCCTGTACATTTAGCCACGCGATGCCTGTACATTTAGCCACGTGATGCCTATACATTTAACCACACAATGCCTGTACATTTAGCCACGCGATGCCTGTACATTTAGCCACGTGATGCCTGTACATTTAACCACGCGATGCCTGTACATTTAACCACGCGATGCCTGTAGAGATACTAGATAATAGTTTTATTAAAAGAAAAAAATTCTTACTGCTTCTGCCACCTGGTGTGCCTCCTGGCCCCAGTGAGGGACGAACCCCTGGGAACTGACTCCATCCTGAAGGAGGGCCGCTTGCCCGGAAGCACACGGTGTGTCCTGGGGTGTCTGGGAGGAAGGCCGCTGGGCCAGGGTTTCCGTTTCATCAGCAGTGCCCTGACCCGCATTTCCCGGAGGGACTATGGGATGCACCTGCATGAAGACCTTGCTGGGTGCCCCTCTCAGTGAGACGTGAGCTTTGGAGGGACGGTTAAGGCTTAAGAAGACGATTCCTTTGGGCAGCTTTGCAGTTGGAGCCACCGAGTCTCAGACGCATGAAATACTTGGAGTTCTCAGCAGCTTTGCCAGGAGCAGGGCCCGAGCCCAGCCGATAGCACGGCCGCAGCTGCCAGCAGACGCCCGTGACGGCCCCGCGTTCCTGTTTCACCTCTCCCTGCCGTGCGCTTTCCTTTCCATCTGGAAGGATCGCTGTGCAATCCCTAAGCTGGAGCCGGGAGCTCATGTGCACGGCCACCTTCCCGGGTGAGGGCTCCTCCGGAGAAGCCATCGCAGATGAGCGCAGACGGGAGGGAAAAGCAGAGTTCTGGGGCCAAATGTTAAGAGCAACATTGTGGTGCCCTAATTGCCCTCCTAAAAGCAATGTGTGTGTGTGTGTGGTGTGTGTGTGTGTGGCGTGTGTGTGTGTGTGTGTGTGTGTGTGGTGTGTGTAAGGGTGGTGTGTGTGTGTGTGTGTGTGTGTGTGGTATGGTGTGTGTGTGG
>NW_005872385.1:29798-48483 GCF_000147115.1 Myotis lucifugus | reverse complement strand
CCCCGGGGGGGGGGGGGGGGGTTTCCATGGGTGAAGGGAAAACCTTCGCGCTTGTTCTGGGAGGAGCAAGGGCTTTCAGTAAGGCGCCCCCCCCCCCCCCCCCCCGAGGTTCTACAGACCCGCAGAGGTTCTACAGACCCGCAGAGGCGGAGACTGTCCCTCTACACCTTATCCGGACCCTCCATCCTCTCCAACAGGTTCTCAGTGTCCCTGCGAGAGGCCGTCTCCCCCATTGTTCTCATCTCCCCGTACCTTTCTGAGGCCCCCAGTGCATTTCCCCTTGCCCCGGGCATCCACACGTGGTCTCTCTTTCACGGAATTGGGCCTCACATTCTACACGTCAAAGCCCTCGAGGCTCCCAGCGGGTTTCCTTCCTTCGGCTCTTCCCTTTCTTTGCTTATTCTCTGCTCCCCTCCCACCCACTGCCCCCCAAAAAGGAGGAAAAGAAAAGGTGTGCCGCACACCCCACACCCCACCCCACCCCCACCCCCGTCACGTGCCAGCCGCACTGAACTCGCTCACCACCTTCAGGCGAGCCCTGCCCTCGCCAAGGTCCCGCGTCCTTCCCGGTCTCCACCGCCTCCGCCAAGTCCATCAGAGCTGCTGCCCCCCGGCCCAGCTTCCTGTCCCCTGCGACTCCCACCTCACCCCACCCGCGGGGCTCCCCACCCCTGGGCTCTGTGCTGGGTGCCCCGCAGGATGCCCGGCCGTGTGCACACGCAGATCAACACAGCACATCTGCCAGGGGGGACGCCTTCCTCCCACTGAGAGGCTGGAATGCGGGAGGAGAAAGCAAGGAGCTTAGCCCAGGAATTTGAAATATGATTTTTGTTTTAGCTTAGCCCAGGAATTTGAAATATGATTTTTGTTTTAATACATTAAATACATTTAACACCCGAAAGCATTGTTGTCATGCGAACAACCACGGATGTGTTGTGGAGCTGACTGCAAAAGGCACATTAATTTTTTAAATGAAACTGAGACTTCAAAGGCCTTCCTCACCTGGGGAGGGTGACTCTAGCGGCACCACCCCTCTCTCTGCTCACACCTTCTCCCTCCTCTGCCTGCTGAGGAGCAGCATGGATTTCTCCTTCACCAAACTGAGCACCTACTATGTGCCAGGCCCTGTGACTGTAAATATGATTTCAACCCAGCCCCTGCCTTCCAGCAGCTCACAGTGTGCAAAGACTAACATACAAAACTATCTATAATACAAGGTAATAACTCTTACCATAAAAATAAAGGTGTGGACACATGTTGTGGTATCACATGTAAGGAAAATAACAACCATTTCAGACAGAACCAGAGTCCCAAGTGTAGGAGCCTGACTATATTCCTTAAATTGTTATACTTTCCTACCATGTCTTCTGCTATCAACAAAGCCTGCAGTAGGCCCTGTATGTCTGTGCCTAGTGCATTTATTTTGCAAAGCACCGAACGCCTATAGAGCCTACGGTGTTCTTTTGCGGCTGGGCGATGGTGATGCTAAACTCTTGGTCACGGTTGAATTGTGTTCCCGGGAAAGGGCATTTTGAAGTCCTAACCCTCAGGACCTCAGAATGTTACTTATTTGGAAAGAAAGAGGGTATTTTCAGAGATAAGTTCACATGAATCATGGAGCGGCCCAACCCAACAGGACTGTGTCCCTTCAAGAAGGGAAGTTTGGCCCGGCCGCGTGGCTCGGTGGTTGAGAGTCGACCTATGAACCAGGAGGTCACAGTTCGATTCCCGGTCAGGGCACATGCCTGGGTTGTGGGCTCCACCCCCATGCGGGGCCTGCAGGAGGCAGCCCATCAGTATTCTCTCTCGTCATTGATGTTTCTCTCTCACTCTCCCTTTCCTTCCTCTCTGAAATCAATAAAAATATATTTAAAAAAAAAAAAGAAGGGGAAGTTTGGATACAGACACACGCTGAGAGGAGAATGTGAAGAAACTGGGGCGGAAGATGGCCATGTGATGGAGTGCTGCGTCTACAAGCCGAGCAGCGTCAGGATGGCCGCAGACCAGAGGCTACGAGAGGCAGGGCGGGCGGGGTCCTCCCCTGGAGCCGCCGGAGAGCTCGGCCCTGCGGGGCCCTCCATCTCGGACTTCCGAGAGGCAATGCAGTTTTGTGGTTTGAAGCCACCAGCTTTTGGGCCCTGTCACCGCAGCTCTAGGAAACTAATACATACGTGTAAGCATTTCAGCGTCAGTTTCAAAACTCTTTTCTCAAAGCGACTCTCAGCGTAGTCTCCGCCAGCAATATTCTCCGCTTACAGCTGGCCTGCCGTGGTTCCCCAAGTGCCATCGCTGCCCGGCCACGTGGCTCAGGGGTTGAGCGTCGACCTATGAACCAGGAGGTCACGGTTCGCTTCCCGGTCAGGGCACAGGCCAGGTTGTGGGTTCGATCCCCAGTAGGAGGTGTGCAGGAGTCAGTTGATCAATGATTCTCTCTCGTCATTGATGTTTCTCTCTCCCTCTCCCTTCCTCTCTGAAATCAATAAAAAATATATTTTTAAAAAAGAAAGTGCCATTGCTGGACTAGCAGACCCGCATCCGTGGGAGCTGGTTAGAAAGTGCAACCCCTCCAGTCCCCCCAGACCTACTAACTCCGAACCCCCCCCCCCCCGAGCAAGTCTCCCAGGGGATTCGGGTTTGAGAGCCACTGCTCTACTGCAAAGCCAGCCAATCTCACTTTGCCCCTGAATCCTATTCTATTCCAATTTCAGGATCGCTAGACATGCGCTCTCATCTTCTGAAATACCATCGCAATAAAAACATGCGGTAGTTTCATATTAGGATCTCCCAGCTAGATCTGCAAAGACCCAAGAGAATTTCTTTGGGAGGGCCTTCAATTCTGCATTGGTCAGAACTGGCAAATAAATGAAGTGGAGAGATTTTTTTAAATGTTCTCCTACTCTTGGCACTGGCCCCCTGACTCCCAGGCGCCTGGCGCCCAGCATCTTCACGGACAGCAGTTCTACCCAAATTCACCAGACCCCTCACCCAGGCCCACCTATCTTTCCCCATGATACTCCAGAACCCGAAATCCCCTCCTCTCTCTCCCACCAATAACATGTCCATTCACTCAGAAGATTGATCTCAACTAAGCCATTGGAAGAAACGATCAATTGATTTATATTAAAATATGAATGACTAACCACCCTCCCTTTTTAATTAGCCCAGGTTGTATGGCTTTATATTTAAGGTGATTTTTCACCCAAAAGTACCCTATTTGGGCTGCTCTGAAGCATAGTGCGGAAGTAAAGATCTGTTTGTTTTCCTTTTTGAGGGTGGGTTTGAGGAATGGATGGCCAGTGCCCTTTAAATGACAAGTTCGCGGAACACTCAGCTCACGAGGCCAGTTCTGCTTGGCAGCTCCCTCCCCTTCCTGGCCCGGCCTGCCAGCTCACTGACCTTGAAGAGATGGCAGCGGGCCTGGCCTTCTGCTTTTGCTGCATTCCATATTGGGTGGGTTTGGGGGTATTTCGTTTTTGTAACAGGAAATGTAACTGCTGGTTTGAATCTAATTGAAGTATTTTGTATGCACACCCCGAGACCCCCAGGCTAGGGTGTATTTTTAATAAATCAAACAAACAAATCCCAAGCTTTGTACCAACTGAAATGTCCTTGCGCCTTTAATGGTGGCCTCCTACATGCATATACTAAGAAATGCAGGAATAATGCGTCCTTAGTGGCAAATGAGCCTCATGGAGGTGGGGCGGGAGTCCAAGTTTAAAAAGAGAATGAACTTCATGGCGTAAATTGTCCTGGAAATTGGCCCCCAGTTCTCAGCTTACAGAGATTACTCTGCACCTAAGGCTATGGATGGGGGGAGGGGGGAGGGAAATTAATGTTTAATGAACATTGCGCCAGGTGTTTTATTTCTATTATGAAACCATTGGGTTCAGAAACTACAACCAATCAGATATCACCCCCTGAAGAGCAGCCCCAGTTCTCGGTCAAGCTTTAGGACTAATTCACTAGTACGTTTGCCTACGGAAGGGATCCACCACGGTGACACCATGATTAGATTCATTCCCAACTAACCCCTTACCCTCGATCTGAAAGGAAACCAACGCAGCCACCAGAGAAGCGGCTCCTGAGCTGGTCTATGAGTTCGGACGTTGTTTTAAATAATCGAGGAAGCTGGTTATCACCGGGATGCCCGGGGAGAGATAGCGTTCAGGGTCTATTTGATTGAGCAACTCAAAAACGTCATGAAGCAAGAACCCAAGTTCTCTCCATCCCTCCAGCCTGCCTTCTACGGAACAGGCCACTTCAACCCAACTCTTTTATCTGGTGGCAAAATGGCACCAATAGTTCCAGGCAGAGAGACAAGGTCTTTTCTGGTGCCTCTCTCAGTAGAAGGAGGAAACTTTTTCCCCGGAATTCCCTAACAAAACACTCCTTTATTTCCTAACAAAACACTCCTTTATTTCATTGATTCATTCACTTGATATGAATGGAGGACCTCCTATGTCGTAGGCACGTGGGATTCATCAGAAACCAATACTTTCTGCCCTTACTTGTTAGTGTCTCTTGAGTCTCAGTTGACTGTCCTATGAGCTCTTTGGTCCTGGTGACCTCACTTCTTCCCTTTGCCCCCAGCCTTAGATGTGGTGGCTGCTTTCAGCCGCTCCTGAGCTCTGGTTACCTGAGTGTCCCCTTTTGCTCTGTCAAGCTTCGAACAGCTGTGCAGCCAATCCCCCAAATTAAACTCCTCTCTGCTTGAAACACAAGTATGTACCTCCTTTCTTTAAAAAAAAATATGTTTTTACTGATTTTGGAGAGAGGAAAGGAGAGGGAGAGAGAGAGATAGAAACATCAATGATGAGAGAGAATCATGGATCAGCTGCCTCCTGCACACCCCACACTGGGGATCAAGCCCCTAACCCAGGCATGTGCCCTGACCAGGAATTGAACCGTGACCTCCTGGTTTATGGGTCAATGCTCAACCACTGGGCCACACCGGCTGGGCAGGTACCTCCTTTCTTGACAGGAACCTAACTGATACAGGATAAAAACCTAGACAAAGATCTAGCTGCTACTGGGAAAAGTTGTGAAGGCGAGAGTGAATCCTATGCAGGCACCCAAGCATTGTCTATAACCACTGGTTATTTTTCACCGACTGGGAGACTTCTGAGCAAAAAAGCCAGAAGGTAACAACACTAATAGGAATTTTTATATTTCAGTACAGGTGGTACATGTCTGGGCATAAATGGTGAATTGATTTCCAGGCACCTATCTGCATAGGTTGATCTGAGTTGAATGGAAGGAGACCTTCTACTGGGAGATGTTTTCTGAATGGGCATCTAGAAGCAGAGCAGGTACCAGAAGAGGAGAGGAAAAGGGAAGAAAGTATAGGAAGGTAGCACGGTGATGCTACCTTGGTTCAGTCACATGGCCTAGGTCTGTGCTCCATGGAGAGGCAGGATGCAAGCGCCCACAGGGACACTCGGTGCTACTTCAAACCCAGGTGACAACTGGCTGGAGAACTCTCTGACGCTGCCTGGAACTCAGCAAGCTCTGGCTCAGCGAATTCTTCCTCGGGTCCTGCTCTAATTGGACTTGCATCCCGTCCGTCCACCAGAACTGCTCTGTGAAGGTCACAAACGACCTCCATGTTGCCAAATCCACTGCTCAAATGTCTGTTCTCATCTTACTCCACTTTCAACATTGCTAATATTTTGCATTATTTTCCAAGAGCTTGCATTTAAGAGACACTCAGCTGCTCTGAATGAATGCCAAATGGCTAAAGGAAAAGGAATCCATCTAATTATTTGACTAATGAGAATAATGAGAACAAGAATAGCTAGCATTGTTGAGCATTTACCATGTGCCAGACACTATTCTAAGCACCTTATGTGGGTTAATCCTCGCTGCAGCCCTGTGAGACTAATACCATCAGCATCTTTTATTTCACAGGTGAGGTCTCTCGGGTGTAGAGAGGTTGAGTCATTTCCTAATGTGCAGAGCCAGGCGGTCTCCATAGTTCTACTATTCGACCTCAAGCACATCCAATTCTCTACCAGAATTTTTAAGATTGCCATCCAGGTGTGTTTTGGTAAATGTATATCCGAAGGCTAGAGAATGGAGCTCAAGGAGGTGTGGCTTGGGAAAGGTCTCCACACTACGCTCCTTCTCCACGTTACTGGCCTACACAGGCCACGGCTGGCCACGGTGCGGCACCTGCAGCAAGAAGGGCCAGGGCCCCGCCAGCAAGGGCATGCGGCCCAGCAGGCAGGAGGCCTGTGGATGCCACCCATGTTCAGGAAGCCCAGAGTTCCCAGAGCAGCAGAGGGACACCTCGGGAGAGGAGGATGCTCTCATCAGAGGCTGATGGAGAAATCTCTGCAGGGCCCTAGGGACCCAGATATTAGTTGGGGTTCAGGGATAGAACTCTTATGCCTGAAAAAGAACCCGGGCAAACAAAGCAAGACCGGAGCACCAAAGGAAAAGACTTTTCGGCAGATGGTAAATACTGAGCGTCAGGAGCAGCAGACAACACACAAAACCACTGCCTCCAGGGGGGCAGGAAAGCTCTCTGTCCCTACACAACCTTGACACAGTCCACACTGGTCACTGAGTCCAGTTATCCAGTCTCAAGCCAAAGACCTGGCACTTACAGAATGTTCAAGGTCATATCTAGAGGACGTTGGGCACCTACATGGCAAGAGGTGCTGTGTCAGTGTCCCTCACACTGAATCTATCGGTGCTGGGCTACAAGTCATCGACCTTCACCAGCCTGAGGATAGATGAGTAGCAATGAGCACAAGCTCATCCAGTACGAATACGAGTACCAACAGGAGTGCTGAAGACGAGGGTGAGGCTGGGTCGGCAGTTTGGGTTTTCAGCAGCCAAGAGTGAAGGACTAGAGCCATTTTCTTTTCTCTTTCCCACCATGAGTGCTGCTCATATTTCTAAATTTCCATGTCATTGTTCATTCAAGTCAGACTGCTATTAGAAGGCGAAATGTATGAGCAAGCGCTCCTGAAGTCTGATAAAACTGATGGGATAGTCTGATAGTTTTCAAATAACCTTAGCAATGGAATCAATTAAGATCAGAAGCAGATTATTTCCAAAATCCATTTTTTTTCCTTTGTAAATACCCTTTATTTATTGATTTCAACCTGGCTAAAATGTTATTTGCACTTTTTTTTTACCCCTATTGGAATTCTTCATGCAAATGACTAAATATTAAAACTAAATGGAATCAATGCTCAAAATCAAATCTACCGGTTGAAAAGGGATTCATTCACATGAATACAGAGGCACCTTTATTTTTATTAATTCATTTGTTTTCTCCTATCCAAAAATGCAGAATTGTGCCAAGTTACGAATTCATTACAACACCACTTTCCGGGGCTCTTAAAATATATTTTGTCTCTTTGCTATGATGGAGTACTCCCCTTTCTTGGAGTTTTATCTCTGTCTCAATTATCAAAACCGTAATTTCATGAGGCCCCTGCATCAGCACCAAGTTCATGTTACCCAAACGATGGCATTTAGAGTAAACTGTCCTTGATCATATTCCATTGTAATACTTCTCTCTCACCAAAAAAATTCTATCATAAAGAACGACAAGAGGGAAATAGATCAAAGAGGTTCAGTAAAAACCCTGCGGTCTTAAATTTGAATTGGAAGCAACAGTATAAACAAAAAGACTGAGAAAACTATGAGACAATTAGAAATATGAGCACTAACTGGATATTTGATAATATTAAGAAATCAATGCTAAATGTCGCAGGTTTAATGATGACATTGTGGCTATATTTTTTAAATAGTCTTTATCTCTTAAAAAACCATACAAAACTATTTTTAAATAAGATGCCATGATATCTGAGATTCCCAGACATCTGCATAAGTGAAGGACATAGTTGCTGAATTTGGATGATGGGCACAGGGGATGGGGATGGTACTAATCGGTCTAGCTGTGTATGTGTTTGAAGTAGGGCAGGACAAACCACCAGATTGCCAGGCTAACTTGCCTTGTGGCTGAACTGTGTTTTTCTCAAAAAAAAAAAAAACTCTCTTCTTTTTTTTACACAATTCTATTGCTTTTAAATGGACTATCGTGGGATTTTCTTCCACAGATTTATATCCTCCTCTTCCATCCGTGGGGAGAAGAATCCAATTGAATATGAATAAAGAAGGCCAAATGAGATAGCAATTCAAGGAAGTCACTTAGGCATGTCATTTTAGAAGCAGAACTAGTAGTAAAACACTGGATTGTATTTTATTTTCTAAGGAACATACTTTTATTACTGCTCCTCAGTCCTGGGAAACCCTTGGCCACCATCTCACCTAGGAGAGCCCCAAGTCTTCTGTGCCCCTGGGCAGTGTGGGTGCTGCCATCTCCAGGGTGCACAGTCTGGGACCATCACTGTGCCCTTCCGTGCACTTCCAGGGCTCCCCCCAATACCTTTGAGGTGCCAACAAGTTGGCATTCACTAAGAGGTAAATTGAAGAGTTAATTTCTGAGGACTAATTCTGGGTGGAAATAATAATCATAGAAATTATTTCCAGTTTCCATTATCTCCATCTATATAAAGAAACTAATATTGAGAAAGGTTACATCATTTTTTCCAAAATATCTAATAGCTTGTGAGAAACAGAGCAGGATTCGAACCCAGGTCACACCCAGGCTGTTGTAGGCCTGCTTCCAACTGTCGATGTCAGAACACACATTCCTGTTTCCTCTTTAAAGTCATGACCATGACCACAAATGGGACTCAGCTCTTCTAGGAAATCCTGCTGCACTCCATTATTTAGCGCACTTTCCATAAAGACCATTTCACTGTTCTTTCTGTTCAAATGTACAGCACCCCTTCCCATCCCCTCTCTCATAATTGTTGACTTTGCCTCCCACTTCTTTAAGGAAATAAAAACCATCAGAAAGGAATTCCATTGTCTCCCTCAACCAGTGCTGGCAGCCTGCCCACACCTCTATCCGTGCTCCCAGCCTCCACCCTGTGACTAAGGGAACAGGTAGAACCTACTGCACGTGGTACATTGTGCACAAACTCCCCTTCCTCCTCTCCTTCTGGAGGTGTTCTGATCATAACCACTTCTTCCCTGCATCTCAGAGACTCTCCTCTAAAGCAACCCATCACAGCAAAACATGCTTGGTTAGTCATCCTCTATCTCTATATATAAAAGCCTAAGCAACCGGCCAGTAGCTATGACGCACAATGACCACCAGGGGGCAGGCACTCAACACACAGGCATGAGAACATGGAACAGACTGATGAATCTCAAAGGGAAGGGGGGAGGGGGAGAGCAGGAAGAGATTAACAAAGACCTTATATGCATACTAGAGGCCCAGTGCATGGATTCATGCTCTGGTGGGGTCCCTCGGCCTGGCTGGTGGGGATTGGGCTGAAACCAGCTCTCTGACATCCCCTGAGGGGTCCCGGATTGCAAGAGGGCACAGGCCGAGCCTCTAGTAATAAATAAATGAACAACACTGCCCCTTACTACACATTCTCCTCCAGCTCCTGCTCCCTTGCTCTGCTCTCCTTCATAGCAAACATCTCGAAAGAGTTGACTCCAATGATGTCCTCCTGTGTCTCACCTCCTTTTCTCTCCTCCACCCACTACAATGGAGCGTCCACTCCCATCAGAGAAATCGCTGTTGTCAGTCTCTAATGAGCTCCTCTCCATCTTTCCAAAGTGAATGCATGATTCTTAACCAACGTACTCAAACTCTCAATAACCCTCCGCAGGTTGACCACGCCCTCCTCCTCGAAGCACTCTTCTCTTAACCTCCTAGATTCCAAACTCTCCCGCACCGAGGCAGGGATGAGGCGGTGTATTCAAGGAGCAGCAAGAAAATGGGTGTGGCTGGAGCGCACTGAGTGACCGGGGAGTCAGGTGACATGGGTTGGAATGTGAAGGGGACTCAGCATCATGGAGAACCTTCAGGTGAGGGGAGGACGTTTGGGAGATTTTTAGGGGATTTTAAGCAGGTGACAGACATATTCTTCACTCAGGCTTTTAAAGGTCACCCCGGCTGTTTGTGGAGAGTGGACCGTGCAGGCCTGAGAGTAGGCTCGTGGACAACAATTAGGACCTTCTTAATAAATTCCAAGTAAGTGTCTGTTGGTTTGAATTAAATTGCGAAGAAGAAAGGAAGGCACCAGTAAGCCGGAATGTCTGGAGGACAGAAATAGAACCAAAGAGTAAAGCTCCAGGGAGCAAAGAGCCGAGGAGTCAGTGAGGGGACAATTTCACCCAGGGGATTTGGCCCGGTTCTCCACAAACCCAAGAAATTGTCAAATACAGCTCCCCTGCCCGGCTGGTGTGGCTCAGTGGTTGAGTGTTGACCTATGAACCAGGAGGTCAGGGTTTGATTCCCGGTCAAGGGCACATTCCCGGGTTGCGGGCTCGATCCCCAGTAGGGGTCATGCAGGAGGCGGCCGATTGATGATTCTCTCTCATCACTGATGTTTCTATCCCTCTCTCCCTCTCTCTTCCTCTCTGAAGTAAATAGAAATACATTTTTTAATTAAAAGAAAAAATACAGCTCCCTGTGCGATGAGCCCGTGGAGCACATTTGCTTCCACGGATGGTGAACACGCAACCTCTTCACGCCTGCGATTCCTACCAGGCGATCGGCAGCAGAGAGAATTTGACTCATGATCTTCCACGGTGTCTGCCATGTTACGTTACTCCTCGGGTCCTGACAGAACACTCTAGACACACGATGCGTTAGGACCTGACACGGGTTACCCAGAGCTGCGACCCATTAGAGAGGGCAGGACAGGCACGAGCAAGGGCCCCCCCTTTGTACTACCCCACCTCTCTCCACGACTCCACGCCTTCATTGGTCTCTTGATCTTTTTGTGGTTGTCATCAGGGGCTCCGAGTTTTATGTCCTGGTCCAGTTCCAGATGACAGCTCTCAGTGTAGAAGTGATCAAGGAGGGCTGCCTCCCTCCCCGCAGTGACGGCGCAGCCAATCCCGGGAATTGATCATGTCGGCCCAGCTCACCTGATCCTAAGGATGATAGCGCCTTCCCGCTCCCGGGCAGGGCAGAAACAACTGAGAAATAATTGCCAGTCCCCCCCGGAGGGAAATTCTTTCCCTTCCCCAAGTTCGATGATCAATCTAAGCCAGGGCACGGGGCTAAAACCACTGCTATAAAGAACACAGTTCCACTCACACGCCCAACACCGCGGCCGTGTGGTTTGCATTGGGGGTCGCTCTGTCTGGGTATTTCTGTCTCCCTATGGGAGACTATTCACAAGAGCAGGAAGGACTCCACAACACAAACACAAGGACCCCAGCAGAACACGCCGTGCTCCATGCTCAGAGAATCCTGTCTGACTCCTCTGTGGCCGTGGTCTGACTACCCGTCTCCTCTTAAACATGAAGAAAACGTACGTAGCCCACTGCGCGGTTCTCGGCCCGGCTCGGAGGCCGCGCTTTGGCTTCCTCTTGGTCCGCGGGTAGAAAGTCTCCAGAAAGAGGGTCCGTCCCTGGAAGTGGGGGTGCAGCTGACGGTGTGGTTCACAGGGGCTGCCTGTGACGAGGGGCAAGAGTTTGCCTTCCTCATGCTCTCATCCCCCTGTTGTCCGTGTCCATTGGTTTGGCTTATATGCATGCATACAAGTCCTTTGGTTGATCTCTTCATGCGGACACATTTGTAATACCTTAACCAATAAAGAAATTTAAAAAATAAAAAAAGAGTTTGCCTTCCTGTGCATTTAATTTCCACGCGCAGCCAGGGCCTCCATCCCCGCGCGCTGTGGATTTTAGGGAAGGCACTTTGGGGCAGTTGCCCTGGGAGTTAGTAAAGCCGCCGGCAGGGCCCGGTGGTGGCCTTTGAAGATCCTGCACTAATGAGGGCGTGTCTGCTCGGCGGTACATGCTGACCTTCCACAGCGATGACCTGGTGCTCTTTTGTGTCGTTTGGCATGTGTTCGATTTGCCGTCTTCCCTCTAGAGCAGTGGTTCCCAACCTTCCTAATGCCTCCACCCTTTAATACGGTTCCTCATGTTGTGGTGACCCCCAATTTCATTGTTACAGATTGAACATAATTAAAGCATAGTGATTAATCACAAAAACAATATGTAATTATATATGTGTTTTCCGATGGTCTTAGGCAACCCCCAAAGGGGTTGCGACCCACAGGTTGAGAACCACTGCTCTAAAGGCTCTGCTCTCTCCCCACGCCTTTCAAAGGCCGGAGGTCCTCAGTCCCCACACCAGGTGCCTTGAGGCAGCCCACCTGGGTATCTCCAACAAGCAAAATGGCCTGACTGTGGTGCAAGGTAGCAAGCCCTTCGGAAAGGAGAGGCAGGCTCAGAGTCCTGCAAACGAACGGGTCAGATCCCGGAGCTGTTTCCTGGACTCCACGTTGTCTTCATAGTTGGAAGGAGATTCCGAAACCAATAAACATACCAGGGACTCGGAGAGGGTTCAATGAGAAGATTGAGGACACGGGAGACAAATGCCCAATCTCATCCAAGGACAGCATCTGGCTATAAGCCGTTGTGTCAACAGTACTTCCCACCCACAAAATATAGTCTATTTATTGATCTATATATCTATCTATTCATTATCTACAAGATGGCTCTCTGTTTTTCTTCACATCTTTTTCTGGATGTGTAACAAAGGTCATAAGACTTAGACAATAGAAGCTACACTTGGAAATTATGTGGTGTGCATGGTTTCTTGACTTGCACTAGAAGGCTTCCTGGTCAAGTCTTTTTGATAAATCTGAGGTTAAATCTCCTTGGGGACAGGGTGAGCTAAGATCTAGGGACGAATGAAGCCGTGTTGGCGAGTCAGCAGTGTGGGCTCAGGTAGAATCCCAGCTCAGCGATGGATTCGTCACTGTGTTTCTCTGGGCAGACTTCCTAATCCGGTGTCTCAGTTTCATTAACGTTCAACGGGCCAATAAGAACACTCCTCGGGTTATTGTGAGGATTTAATGAAACTTATGTAACTCAACCAGCCCAATTCCTGGTACTGCCTTTTCGGTGATCAATGACACTCATTCTTTTCCCTTTTACTTCCAGTTAGGCTTCTAGAGATATACATCAATCCAGGTTTATAAAGTTCCTAGGAATCTATGCTTACATTTTACTATGATCTCTCATAAACTTGAGCATAACTAGGACATGGTTTATCTTTATTACGAACCTGTTTAGATAATCCCTTTGCCTATTTGAGGACTGAAGTCAAAATCTCCATTCCAGCCTGGACAGCAGCCACCTGTGGCCACTAAGTACTTAAAAAGTGGCTCATACAATCTGAGGTGCACTGGACATAAAAAATACGTGCCAGATTTCAAACCATGAAACATGTAAAATATCCCTTTACATTGATTACATTCTAAAGGGTATTTCTATATGTTGCATTAAATAAAATTTATCAATAAAATCAATGAGTCCTGTTTCTTTTTCCCTTTTCAATGTGGCCACGGGAAATTTTTAAGTTATATATGTGGTTCACGTTACATTTCTATTGAACCGTGTTTGTCTAAAGCAGCGGTTCTCAACCTGTGGGTCGAGACCCCTTTGGGGGTTGAAAGACTCTTTCACAGGGGTCGCCTAAGACCATCCTGCATATCAGATATTTACATTACAATTCATAACAGTAGCAAAATTACAGTTATGAAGTAGCAACGAAAATAATTTTATGGTTGGGGGTCACCACAACATGAGGAACTGTATTAAAGGGTTGCGGCATTAGGAAGGTTGAGAACCACTGACCCAAAGGATCACAGGAGGTGAGCCGTCTGCCAAGTTCACCAACACCCTGAAGGCCAACCTCAAAGAATTCATGGTCCATAAACTTACTTAGCTCTGCAAACACACATCTCAAAAAGTGCGTTGCACATGGCACAGCGGACCTCTCCCCTCCCACTCCTGCTTCTTCTGATGATGACAAGTGAGCAACCACTAAAAGATCTAAAGGAAAAGGTCTAAAGCAGTGCTGTCTTATCATCCACATGAGCCAAGCTGCAAGCGCTCAATAGCCCAGCGTGGTTAATGATACAGTAGGTCCTCAGGTGACCTGGGAGACCCATTCCTACGGCGACTTAATGCGATTTTCGCCGTAAGTCAGAACCCATCTACATAAGCACCTACGTCACTCACATGGAGCACATACACACCAGTAATGAAGTGAAACAGTAAAAAAAAAAACACTTAAAGATAATAATTCCTGACCTTTACTTGTGGTAAATAGATAATAAAAAACATAAAGCGCATATGTACATACGTTGAAATGACGAAACTTTTTTTTTTTATAAATAAATGGGAGATGGCGACATAACCATGAAACCATGTACGTCAAGTCCGACGTAACCCAAGGACTGTCTGTATTGTATTGGGCACCTCAGCTGCAAAGTATACACTCCCTATATTTTCTTGAGTATAAAAATTGGGGTGAGCCCGGCCAGTATGGCTCAGTGGTTCCTGGTTCCTGGTTCAATTCCTGATCAGGGCACATGCCCAGGTGTAGGGGGTGTGCAGAAGGCAGCTGATCAATGTTTCTCTTTTATCGATGTTTCTGTCTATCCCTTTCCCTCTAAAAAATCAATAAAAACATTTTCTTTTTAAATTGGGGCGAATTGTCAAAATAGCAGAAAGACAGCCTCCAAGGAAAAACTAAGCTCGCACATTTCCCCTAATCCTAATCAAATTCTAGATGTTTACAGGTCACAATAACAACCATTCTTTAAATAACGGCCTCTAATCAAAAGTTTGGGTTGGCCTGGCAATCGCAGTGCTTGTCCCTTAGTAGGCTCACAGCATAGACAGGCGCACCGTGGAAGGGGGCGCGACCTAAAATCCCACTTGCTGCCGCCCCGTCGCCAGGTGTTCCACTTCGGCCTGGAGAGCTGGGAGGCACACGCCTTGACTAATTGCCAACTGGGACCGGGCCACATGGAAAGGATTAGCCCGGTACAGAGTCCCGACCAAGGGGCCTCTTTTTAGGATGTAGCTGCTATGCCTGCCTTTCAGTAAACAACAAAGGATTTTTAAAAATAGCACCGTGCAGCCTGCCCCTCGGGTTTCTGGGGCTTCCCCGTACAAGCAGCCACACAGTTTGTTGTGCACTGACGGCTGTATGTGTAATTTTCAGTGACACCTTGAACATGCTGGGGAAATAACAGCTGACTTCCTCCGTACAGAATTCCGGTAACAAATGCGTGCAAAGGCGCTAATGGTGCATCACCCTGGGATAAATGCACTTGGAGGTTTTTTCCCAAAGAGAGACCGTTCAAGTAGAAGTAGTGGCCGGAGAACAAGGGACCATTGTGCTGTGCTCTGAGGACTAACGTTATGGCTCCCCATTCTTTGATTGGACCAAATACCTTCCGTTGATTTCTCCGCGTCACCAAATGCATTGGCTCTGGGAAGGCAAGTGCGCAGTTTTGGAGAGCAGATGTCACTGAGCTGAGCCGACACCACACAGGAAGCACAACGCCAGGAACAGTGGGATTAGAGAGGCCGTGCTGTCCTCAAGTCTCCTCTCTCCTTCAATAACATAAACGAATCACTCAGCCCCTCCGAGCCTGTCTCCCATGAGCAGATGGAAAGCAAGAACTCCAGCTCTTCTCTGCGTCACGAAGACCTTCACAAGCGTTGGCCTCCTTCCTCTGTCTTAGCCACACAGGGAACACGAACTTTCCCACTCACCTCATCTCCTGTCTCCCTCTGCCTCCAGCCCAAGGAGGAAGCAGAGAGGTAGGACAGAATCTGTACAGCAAGACTCAACAAGGAGAAGCAACAGCCCAGCCGGCGGGGCTCAGGGGTTGAGCATCGAACTATGAAGCAGGAGGTCACGGTTCCATTCTGGGTGAGGGCACAGGCCCAGGTTGCGGGCTCCATCCCCGGTGTGGGCCGTGCAGGAGGCAACTGACCCGTGATTCTCTCTCATCATTGATGTGTCTCTCCCTTCCTCTCTGAAATCAATAAAAACATATTTTAAAAAAGAGAAAAGCCATAAACGGAAATGTATGAACCCTGAACAGTTTCAAGAAAACTCAGAGCTCCAGCTAACCGGATCTAACTTCATATGTCACTGAATGTTGGCGCCCTTTTGCCTCCAGCACCCTCCCAGCCCCTGGAGACAACGCGAGGCCCTCCGGACGGGACACCACACACTGTTTATTCACTCTCGTGGGGAGGATACTCATTCGGGAAGCCGCGGAGCGGGGGTGGGCAGCTTAGGGAAACGGGGTAGCACGTGGTCTGCTCCTGCCCCTCTGTGATGCCAAGCGTGGGAGGCGAGGGAGAGCCGGGACGGTGCCCGATCGCAGGCGGCTGGCGGACGTGGGAAAGTGCGGTGCGGTTAGCAGAGGCCCGCTGGTGAAATCCGCTGTGTGCGGTCGACAAGCAGGGGATGGTGGTACAGCCAGACACTGATATGAGGAACACACGATTTCAAAATAGGAAGCATGCAGATGAAACGCATGGATTTTTAACACACGCATCAGACCCGAACAGCGTGCTGGTCGCTTGCTGCTCTCCCTTGTCCTGCTCCCGGGACAGGCTCACTTGCCTTTGTCCTCGGGGGCTCTCAGTCTATGTTTCTCAGAACTTACTTTCCTGAATTGGTCTGATCCCACCCGTAGCACTTGTCACTCGAGTGTTTCAGCAGACTGGCCCTCAGAGAGGACCCTCAGGAGACACAGGGAGGCCTTGCTCACTTCATTCTTTGAAGAAACAAAGGCACACACGTCAAGCGGAAGAATGGGACCCCCGCGGTGAGGGCTTCAGTGGCTTTGGGCTGGGCTGGGGGTGCGTAAGCGACAGATACACACCCACAAAGAACTCGTGCGCAAGAACACACCAAC
This sequence comes from Myotis lucifugus, assembly GCF_000147115.1. Lineage (NCBI taxonomy): Eukaryota > Metazoa > Chordata > Mammalia > Chiroptera > Vespertilionidae > Myotis > Myotis lucifugus. The sequence continues at coordinate 31,684 of NW_005872385.1, read as the reverse complement.
CCATCGCTCCTGTTCCCCACTGGTCAGCAGTCCTGAGGTCATCGTTTCTCCCTTCCGGGGAGGGGGCCAGCACCCCAGCAGGAGGCACAGCTGGTCAGTAACGCCCCGCTGGCCCCGGGCGGCGAGGTGAGCCCCTCAGCCAAAGTGCGGGGGCAGCTGTGGCCAAGCTCTGTGCTCCCGGGCTGCCAAGGCGACCGAGACGCGTGTGACACCGAGTAACAGAGCGGCGTTCCTGATGTCGCGTCGGCTTTAAAACACAGCGAGATGGAGATATAGATGTCAGCTCCCAGGACAGGCGGCGCCACTGCCCGTGGCCATCACGCGACAGCACCTGTCCGCTCAGCAGGCCCCGAGCCTCCGAGGGAGGGACACGCACGAGTCCTGCCCGCCTCCCCTCCCCTCCCCAGGCAGCAGCGGCGTCGGGGGCGCCGCCCCTCAGCCTGCGCCAGCACATGGAGAGCAGTCGGGGGAGACGGCCGATAATTGTCTGGCGCAGATGGTCACTCCATTCCATCTACACCCAGCAGCCGGCAGGGTGTGAGCTCGCCTCGCAATCCCTCCTGTGCGCTCGGGCTGCCGGCAACTAGTGGAAGCAAAGGAGGGCCTGCTCATTCCACGGGGAGGCCCGTTTGGTGAGAGTGACAAGGTCCTGGGTTCCGGCCACTTGGGAGCGGATGCAGAAGCTCACCTGCTCCCCTTGAGTCCCCAGAGCGCGTGGGCTTGTCCTCACACCTGCAGAAGCTCACCTGCTCCCGAGCGAGTCCTCAGAGCGGGTGGGCTTGTCCGCAGCCTGGCAGGTTCCTCAGCCCTGTCCCTGGGTTTAGACCCTGGAGTCCGTAGCAGGTTCTGAACTGGAGAAATGGGCCGTCACCCTGCACTGAGCTCACGGTCATCACGACCCCTCACCTCCCCCAGCACAGAGAGAAGAAACCAGGTGGCTGGGGCGCCTGGAGACCCCGGTGTCCACAGTTTAACGTGAGAACGGAACTGAAGACACACACGGGTCCAGTGGTTTGTCAGTCGTCTTTGAGAGCGCATCTCATTTGCAAATGACATCTTTCAGTGAGGCCAGTGGACAGACGTAGGCCCCCGGCCCCGCCCAGCCACTCACTGGCTTCGGACCTCAGGCCAGTCTTAGTGTCTTTCAAACAGGCTGGGATCCCTCAGACATTTGCCATAACTCAATGCGGGGGAGGAGATGGACCGCCTTTACTCCGTTTTCTCTCAGACGGCGGCAGCTGCCCCCCTTAACCTGGGGTAAGACTGACAATCGAGCAAACAGCCGCCGGATGCGAAGGTAAAGCCGTCAGCACTGAGCCCCCCAGCTCTAAGGTGGACAGAACTGAAGTCTCCTTCCAGGGTCCCCTCCATCCGGGCACCCGGGAAACGGGGACATTCACTGTCCCAGGCGGACGGGCTGGCGCTCGACACCGTGAGCCATCGATCTCCGGCTGGAGGGGCTTCCGGATCATTTCGATTCGGCCCCTTGTCTCAGTAATGAGAAAGCGGAGCCCTGGGCACTCACGTTCCTGGCCCCCAAGCCACCAGCTAATAGAGGCACAACCCCAATCTCTGCTGCCGCCTGCCCGGGGCTCCTTTTAACCCGGCGCCCCGCTCTCCCCGAGCCCTTCCTCTTTGCAGGCTCCTCTGCCTGCGATGGCCAAACACATTTGTCCTGGCACCTGCGACAAGCCTGGCCTCCCCGCACCCGCTGGGCCCGGGAATGAAATTCCATCACTCAGGGCTGGCTGTTCGCGGGCTCACACAGAGCTGGACCGGAACCATGTGGAAGGACAGGGAAAGCCCGCAGAATCATTTAGGGGGAGCAAACGCTGCCCGAGATTCCCATCTGCACTGTGAGAGTCTTAACCAGGAAGCTGGGCCTC
>NW_005872385.1:0-29477 GCF_000147115.1 Myotis lucifugus | reverse complement strand
TCGGCCCCCCTCACCCCAATCACTGAAGTTGTGACCTTCAGTGATTGTAAGTAAGTAGATGCTCTCCAGCGCTCATTGATCAGGAACCTGAATGATGAGTGACCAGGGGGAAACTCCTCACAGTCTAAATCAGTGGTCGGCAAACTGTGGCTTGGCAAACTGCGGCTCACGAGCCACATGTGGCTCTTTGGCCCCTTGAGTGTGGCTCTTCCACAAAATACTGACTTCTGCGCATGGGCCACAAAGTTTCAATCGCACTGTACGTGCGCGCCCACATGTGGTATTTTGTGGTATTTTGTGGAAGAACCACACTCAAGGGACCAAAGAGCCGCATGTGGCTCATGAGCCGCAGTTTTCCAACCACAGGTCTAGACCATCAGTCAGGTGTCCGGGAGAGGTGCCCAGCACAACCCCCATCTTCCTGCGTTCTCTCTCCACTGCTTCCTGCCACAGGGGGCAGCCGCATCACACCAGGGCCTCTCTTTCGAGGGTTTGTCAGCAGGGAACTAACCGCATGACCTGTCTAGGGAGAGGCTTAGAAACGGAAGCGGTAAGTGTCCCTGACACTAAAGCGCCTTTGAAGCTTCAGCTCATCTGAAAGCCAACAGTAAACGTGTATACACCCTGCTGAGATCTTTGACACTAATAACTCCCCCTGGCCGGCCCCACCCCCAATTGGACCCCCCCACCCCGATCGGGGGTGGGCAGCCGGACCCAACCTGTGCACAAATTTGTGCACCGGGCCCCTAGTAAAATATATTTTTGTTTAAAAAGAAGATGTATTAGTGCAGAGAAGTAGCTTTAGAGAAGGCTTGATCACAGCTTCAAAAATGTCACCAAAGAGTCGGTGTCGTTCTCTCTGTCTCTTGACTGTTCTCTCCTCCCTGGAGGCTCTGTGCTCACGGAGACCCGCCCCTTCCAGAACTTACACATTCCTACCCTCCAGCCCGGGAGACGAGTGCGATCGGTGTCCCTGAGAGGCCCCACAGGAGTCTGAGAATTGAGTCTCACTGCCTGGGGTTGGCCTAACAGAGGGGTTTTCCTCCTTCCAGAGAAATGGTGTTTTGTTCCTTCCCCGTGACATGCAGACCAATTACCGCAGGGCCATGAGGCACGGAAGAGAATGCTGCCACCATTTGGCTTCTATGTGTTAGTAAAGGGCACCTCCACATCAGACCCTGCCTTCGGGCCAGTGCCCGCCTCGCTCAGCGTGGACCCCAAAGCCCCTGAGAGAGAGAAAGAAGATGACAGGAGCCCTCCGCCAGCTCCGCCCACTGCTTCCTGTGGACGAGGCGGTTACTCTCGGGAGGTTTGCGTTGCTAATTATAACGCGCAGTGTGAGACCTCAGAGTCGATCTCGCATGAAAGCAGGCTGAAGCCTCCTGCTATGGGGAATGATTCATCAAAGCCAGGAAGTGTGCCTGGCCCCCCCCCCACCCCCACAGGAGGAAATTGCTGGGGAACACGCACTTTTTTAGAGCCATTTGTTTGCACCAAGGCGTGGGTGCTAGCCAGGGTCAGCCCCAAATGCAAAGCAGGAAAAGTTGGGTCTTCGCTATTAGCAAAACCCCTCACCCCAATTTTTGAGCAAAACTTTTCTCACCTTGCAGTAGCCTTGACCATTCCCACATCCCACTAGTGCCCTCGCGTGGCCCCCAGGATGCCTGGAATTCCCCTCTTTGGAGCCGGGGTCTCCCCTCTCCTGAAAACACTCCGTCATCAAACAAACCAATAATGGGAAAGCATGTATGGGGCGAGCTGGACATCTGGTACTGTTCTGGCCACCTTATGTCACCGTCCTTGGGCACCTGCCTCCTCCCTACTCCATGCAATTCCCCTGCAGCTGTCCATCAAGGGGAACCTCTTCCCCCTGGTCCTTCGGCACCCCCACCACTTGCCTGCTCCTCCTTTAGCTTCACTCATTGTTTCCTCTAAAAAACGTTGTCCCAGGACATGTGAAAGGTCCCTGGCTTTCCCAGCAGGTAGCGGTTGTCAGCTTCCACTCTCCCCCTTCTGCCTTCCTCCAAACCGGTGCTGGTGCCCTGAAACCCCAACCTCCTTGAGATTTTCCCCACCCTGCGTCACCACCAACTCCGCCCATCCGCTCCTCTCCTAGGATCCCTGGTCCCAGCCCTGGCAGCACAGCTCCCTGAGGTGTAGAGAAGCTCATGTACAGGACTTCTCTATACAACTATCGTCATCAACATCGCCATCCACATCGTCACAGCTGCCATTTACTCTTGAGCATTGATTATGTACCCCTGTGCTCAACAACGTACATGCATGTCCCAACGTGCTCCAAGCAGCATGCCTATAGTCTTTCCAACACTGAAAAGAACGCCAAGCTGCAGGCCCATATCGACTGAAACAACTAATTCCGAAAGCTAGGACCCGGCTGTACTCCTCACTCCCCAACCTCTGTCTGTCCTTATCATTCCATGCCCTCTGTTTATTTTATTGACATTCCAGGCTAAATTTCAAGGGACCAAGGAGATGTTATCCAGACTTCGGGTCTGAATTCATTACATGGTCTCTCCGCTGTGGATTTCCCCACATATCTTACTGTCAATGAGAATAGGGTTAGTACCACAGTGAGCCAGTTATAAAGACCCCAAGCATGAACTGAAACTAGGGGTGAAGGACCAACAAAGGAAAATCCGAGAGGAATTTCCGACAACCCTTTATGAATAGCAATAGCTACTATTTACTAAGTGCTTACTGTGCACAAGGCCCTCACTCTTCCTTACTCTGCCCAGGTATTATCTCATTTAACCTTCACACTGCCAGTGAGGTGGGTGCTATTCTTCCCAAGTTTTACAGAGGAACCCAAGGCACAGAGATGTGAAGTAACCTGCCCAGAGTCACATCACTAGTCCGGCGGCAGCGTGTTTGTTATTAACAATGATGAGAGAATCATTGATCGGCTGCCTCCTGCCCGCCCCACACTGGGGATCGAGCCCACAACCCAGGCCTGTGCCCCGACCGGGAATCGAAACATGACCTCCGGTTCATGGGTGACGCTCAACCACCGAACCACCCTGGCTGGGCCACCTGCATTCTTTTTCTGAGAATAAATTACCAGGAAAATTAGAGCTTGAGACGCCATGCATTTATGATCTCACGGTTTCCACGGGTGAGGAGTTCGGACACATCACAGCTGGCTCCCTTGCTGCAGCCAAGGTGCTGTCCAGGACTGACGTCTCTTCTGAGCTTCGGGTCCTTTTCCAAGCTCACGCAGCTGTTGAAAGAATGAATGCATTTCCTTACGTCTGTAGACTCATAGCGGCTTAGAGAATCTCTCAGACCTCAGGGAGCGCCCCAGTCTTTTTTTTTTAAAATATATTTTATTGATTTCTTACAGAGAGGAAGGGAGAGAGATAGAGAGTCAGAAACATCGATGAGAGAGAAACATGGATCCGCTGCCTCCTGCACACCCCCCACTGGGGATGTGCCCGCAACCAAGGTACATGCCCTTGACCGGAATTGAACCCGGGACCTTTCAGTCCGCAGGCCGACGCTCTATCCACTGAGCCAAACTGGTTACGGCCCCAGTCTTTTTTTTTTTTTTTAAAGAGTTCACCAAGATCAAGCTCACCCAAGATAACCTCCCTTGGACTAACTCAAAGTCAACTAAGTGGGAACCTTCTCCTTTGCCATATAATGTAACATAATCCCGGGAGGGATCCCCAACCCCTTCGTCCTTGTCTACGGGTCAGAAATGTGTGACAGGTCCTGCCTCCCACTCGAGAAGAGGGAATTGTACAAAAGCCCAGATCTCCGGAGATGAGCTGAGAATTCTGCTACCCACACCCTCCACACCAGGCACCGTGTTGGTTGAGTAGCAAGATTTGCTGCCCACAAATTGGACCGTTCTCCAACGACCTGATCTGTCAGAGCCTCAACCTAGAGGCCAAAGCCTGATACCTAATGCCCTGCCTGCAACAGGTACATGTTTTTATGACCAGAGGGACCAGAGCCATAGTGACTCCCAGAGCAGCACGGACACCATCATCCATTGCAGCAGACAGACGCACGGCTGCCCTCCCTGGCAGAGTGGCCTAGTGACTCGGTGCCTGATGAGTAACACCTTATGTGGACTTTGGATGGAGAGACCGAGGACTGTCTAGACCAGTGATGGCGAATCTTTTGAGCTCGGCGTGTCAGCATTTTGAAAAACCCTAACTTAACTCTGGTGCTGTGTCACATACAGAATTTTTTTGATATTTGCAACCATAGTAAAACAAAGACTTATATTTTTGATATTTATTTTATATATTTAAATGCCATTTAACAAAGAAAAATCAACCAAAAAAATGAGTTCGAGTGTCACCTCTGACACGCGTGTCATAGATTCGCCATCACTGGTCTAGACAATAAAGCCAAAACCAAAGCCAGGAAGACACCAGTTAGAAGGGAAGTGGCAGAGGTCACAATCCAGGTAAACACATCCTGACAGAACCCAGGACGCTGCATGGACAGGCAACATCACCGCTTCTGGCGCCACCCAAGTTCTCCTCTCTCTTCCTGGTCCCTAACCTGCTTCCTGAGCACCCCAGGAGCTGGCCCCGGAGCTGGCAAATAAGATGCACACAAAGGAAAGGAAACTACAGCAGAGACAAGATCTGATAAATGAGTAACGGGAGTGAGGAATGTTAGGAACTCAGATGGGGAGAGCTCACTTCTTCCATGTCAATCAGGAAATGCAATGGGAAAAGCCAAGCTGAGGTAGAGCTGAATGTCAATGTCAACAAAGGTGCATTTAAAGCAAACGCTGTGCGCTCACAAACGCACACAATCAAGACAGGAGGGGGCCCATTGAAAACACGATTTCCAGCCCCTTTTCCAATCAAACTAGACCTCCTGCCTCCCATTCCTTGGGGCTCTAATCCCTTCCCGCCTCCCCTCTGATACACAAACCCTTGCGAAGGTGCAGATGGGTTGTGAGTAGCATATTCGCATTTTAATCGGGACCTTCTGGACAAAGAGCTTTAAACCAAAGTAATGGCTACAAATACTGGCCATTTAGGTACTATGACAAATGGGGGGGGGCGCTATAGGACGAGTAAGTTTTCATTTTCCATCAGATCACTTTTTTGTATGCAGAGCCAGTGCACATCTCATGGCTTAGAGTTACGAACGCTCAGTCTGTCTGGTAAGTCACACTTCTCATGGGGATACTACTAGTCACATCCCAGACACCCAGGGCATAGCTCCGTAAGTGACGTTAACTCACAAAGCTCCGGCATTTTTCTAAACTTCCCCCAGGCCCAATGAGAACCTCATGACACCCGAAGTAAAGGTGCCATGGGCTTGTCATCCCTGATGGACAGTTCGGGACAGTTCCCTAAATACTTTAAAACAATTGCATGTTAACTGTGGGTGAAAATTTAAAAAAGACTTGAAAACACTACAAATCTAACATGTTGCTTTGGGATTTCTTTGCTCTCAAAGATTGGGAAAGCCTATGGAGCAATGATTAGTTCTTAAACATAAATCCACAAAGGAAATCTCAATTATAAAAAGGTTATTAATAGCAACAAGCCTGTTTGCTGTATGGTTTTCTTCTTTTTACGGAGTAGGAGTCGCAGCCCTGCTCTGGGAAGGGTCTGTCCAGAAGCACACAGTAGGAAGTAGCTATGACTGTTTACAATCTTCTCTCTCCCTCACGTTCATTTCTTCCAAACACAGGCGTTTGTCATCAAACCAAAGTTAAACATTGTGATATCACTGACACCCAACTAAATACATCCATGAGCTACACAAAAACACAGGAATATCATGGAAGAAGAGCCCAGAATTACTTTTTGATATGATTTTATTGATTTCAGAGAGAGAAAGGGAGAGAGAGAGAAACATCAATGATGAGAGAGAATCACTGATTGGCTGCCTCCTGCACGCCCCCAACTGGGTATCGAGCCCGCAATCCGGACATGTGCCCTGACCAGGAATCCAACCATGACTTCCTCCCTGGTTCATAGGTCAATGCTCAAGCACTGAACCACACCAGCCGGGCCCTGAATTAATTTTTGAGACAAGAGGAAAAGGTTGGTTAGGATGTTACCTCCACCTCTTCTGTGGCATAAGTGAGTGCTTTAACATTTATGGACTTGACTGTTCTCAGCAAAATGTAGGCGAAGCCGCTCAACCGCAGAGCAGTGTCATGAGGGTTTGCCAAAAGTCCTGTTTGAAGACCCAACACACACAAAGCTTAAGGTATCAATTATGCTGCATTATTTCACTCATTACAATTCAGCTTGAAAACAGAAGGGAATGTATCAAGGTTACTTGGGTAGGCATCCCATAAAGACGTCAGGATCACAGGACATAATTAAGAATATAATTAACTGTTACCACATCCATAGGATAGGAAAATGGGCCTCCTCCAGCTGCCTTTACGGGACGCTGATTAAAGGCAAGCCCCAAGGGCTGTGCTTGGCTGCGGAGCAGTGACCCCGGCTCTCCACCCACCGAACCTTTCAAGGTTTTTCCTTTCATTTCCCGGAAGAGCTGTGGCAGCCTCCTTACTCCTCTGGAGCTTAGCACATGCACAATCTCAGACCAAGCCCGTTTCTCTTTCAAACTCACAAATCAACATTGTGCGCGGCATCCTAACGCCGTCCGCGCCCAGCGTGCCATGTGTTTGGGGTTCTCTGCGGCTTTGTTGTCGTTGCCTGACTTTGAATAAGGAAATTAACCAAGGACGCCCGAGGACACACGCACATGTGCGGGGCCTGTGACACAGGAGGGCCTGCGAGCGAGGACAGCAGTATCTGCGAATAGAACTTCCCCTCCGGAGAGGGGCTTCATTTCTTTTGTTTGCACAATGGAAACAGGCAAAGCTACCCCTTTAAATGGCAGGAGCCTTTTGTCCCGGTGAGAGTTCGGTTATCAGCCACAGTCTGTCGGTTTGAAACCATTTCCTCCCCAATTAGCTTGCGGTTGGGTGGTGCCTCGTGCTGTGCTGCGATTTCCCCACCTTCCTTTGACCTTCAGCGTCCTCCGCCGCTGGGCTCAGCACCAAAACCCCCATCCACGCGGGGAGGCACTTGGTGTGTTTGCTCAGGAATCCTGTGCTGGCAGCCATCGCGGGAGAGAAGCTGAGGCCGGTGGCTTGTCTGGGGTGGAAGGTCCCCCCTGTGGCCGGGACACTGCCTCTTCCTGGGGCGGCACCAATAAACCCTAGAAAAAGCTCCACACTTTAGGGCGTTGGCAGCAGCTCAAAAACAACAACAACAACATCACCCTATCGGCAGATGCCACCCCTCCCGCCCTATCTGGTTTAACGAGGTCCGGGGTGTCTATTTCCCCGGAAGCCAATCCTCTCTAGCTACTCCTCTCCCTTCCTTCCCGCTCCAAAATGACAGCCTGCGGGCATGCCTTCTCCACTCCTCTCTCTCTCCCACCCCTCCCGCCTGCAAGCTACACCTGGGCAGCAGAGAACAGCGGTGTAAATGGGGGAGAAAATGAAGGAGCCTCGTGCAAGCAAACAGACCCCAGAGCAAATGCAAAATAAACACCAGCTCCCCCTCCCTGCGAGTGAGCCGGCAGCATCTGATAACAGGCCGGGGCATCATTAAGAAAACCTTTACATTAAAATATAAAAGAGACACCTGTTCCATGAGCAGATCGGGGAGTCATGAAGGTGCTGGAGGGGATGTGAGAAATGTTATAGGATCACTTAAAAGTCTTTTAAATTAGAATCCCTACCTTAAAGCTGTAAAATTCTTCTTGACTTTTAAACAAAACAACAATTTATTTAGAAGATTTTTTTGAAATTTCAGGGAAAAAACACACACATAAAACCTTAACATCATGTGATTCAGACTTGTTCTAAAAGTGAGGAAACTGAGGCCCCCCAAAAGTCCAGGCTCCCCATCCAGGTGAATGAAATGCCCCCTCCACACGCTAAGTGGGAAGACCAGCTCTCTGACTCCCAGCTCACACCCCCCACACACACACACATCCCACTGTTCTGTGGGAACCAGAGAGGCTTGAGACGTAACAGCGACAGAAAGAAAGGTCTACGTCTTCAACAACTGTTTCTCCTGCGTTTTATTGGGAGGCTGCTCCTTTCGACATTTAACTCATCAACCTTTGAGGGGCGGGGGGGGCGGGGATCTGAAAAGGAAAGGAAATTGCAATCTGGACTGAAAAGTGTGTCTGACAAAGAAGGAAAGCCAGGAAGTGTCACAAGGGTTAAAGCTAAACATCCAGGCTGCACAAAGGAACTCTGAGAGAGCTCATTGTACCGGGAGCATCCGCCTGAACATCAGCACTGCCCGCAGCCCTTCCATCTGTCAATCAGAAAACATTAGGGCGGGGCCTTAGGAAGCCGAAGGCGTGCCTTTCCAGGGGAAGTCTGAGGAATATGGGCTGTAATTTGTGGGAGAGGGATATCATTCACTCCGCGATCATTATCAGCATCGCCATCAACATCCATTTCCTACCCAGACACCCGCTGAATGGCTAACTGTCAGGAGGCAGGCAACAGCCAGCACCAGCAAGGGCAGGGAGCCATCAGAACCACCAGACGTTATGGGTGGGCTGGGGGTTTCTTTAAAACTAAAGATACATCTGTGACCAAGCAACAGAAGCCTAGGGCAGTGATGGCGAACCTTTTGAGCTCGGCGTGTCAGCATTTTGAAAAACCCTAACTTAACTATGGTGCCGTGTCACATATAGAAATTTTTTGATATTTGCAACCATAGTAAAACAAAGATTTATATTTTTGATATTTATTTTACATATTTAAATGGCATTTAACAAAGAAAAATCAACCAAAAAAATGAGTTCACATGTCACCTCTGACACGCGTGTCGTAGGTTCGCCATCACTGGGCTAGGGTGTACTTACCAAAAGACTTGTATGAGAATAGTCATCACAGCTTTCTTCATGAAACCCCAAAACCGAGAAAAGTCTATCCGTGGGAAAAGGGATAAACAAACTACAGCATATTCCTACAATGGAATGCCCGCCACTCAGCAATGAAAAGGAACAAACTACGACACACACGACATGGGTGGCTCTCAAAAATGTTACGCTGAGTGGGAGAAGCCTGGAATAAGATGACATCGGAACAAGGGTTGTCTGTCGGTGGGGCAGGGAGGCAGGGGTGACGGGACGTGATGGTGATGGTTTATATCTTGAGAAACGATTTTATCAAAACTCAGCAAATGTGCACTGAAATCAACATCAAAATAAAAGGACTGTACACACATACTGAACTTCATTTAAGTATGTGCATCATGAAGTATTTAGGGGGAAGACTACTGATGTCTGCCATTTACTTCAAAATGCATCAAAAAAGATAGACTTGCCAGTCCGGCGTGGCTCAGTGGTTGAGCATCGACCTATGAACCAGGAGGTCATGGGTTCGATTCCCAGTCAGGGCACATGCCTGGGTTGCAGGCTTGATCCCCAGTAGGGGGCGTGCAGGAAGCAGCCGATCAATGATTCTCATTGTTGATGTTTCTATCTCCCTCTCCCTCTCCCTTCCTCTCTGAAAAATCAATAGAAACATTTTTTAAAAAGATAAACTCACAGATGATAGAGGCATAGAAAGATAGATAGATGATAGATAGATAGATAACAGTTGGTAAAATATTAATGGCAGAATCTAGGTGGTACACAAATGTTCACTATAAAATTCTTTCAACTCTGCTGTATGTATGAGAAGTGTTATAATAAAATGTAGGGGACAAATTCTTTTAGATTTAAGACTGTGCTCAATGTGTATTAGCAAATCTTTCTCTGAATGTCTGTCTCTCTGTCTCTCACACACACACACACACACACCCCTGGTCTCTAGGAGTTTCCAATCTCCCATGTAAAGCTCATTGATCTGACTGTGAACATATCAGTAAGGATTTTCTTGAAGGGTCCTGTCAGCATGCACAGGAGGCTACACAGGAGGCTACAGGGTGGGCTCGGGGCAAGTTGGCACAATGTGAAAGCTTGGACTTGGATCCTGGATCTACTACTTAGAAGTGAGCCTCACTCTTCCCATCCGCAAAACGGCTCTTCATCATCTGCCTCTGCAAGTTGGTATGAGGATGAGAGATGTTTGTGGTGACTGCGTCCCCAGCCACTCCCCGCCCCTACAAAGGGCTCATCAGGCCGGGCACTCAGCAAGCAGGGCTCCATGTAGGTGGGGAGCAGGTGAACCTCGGCAGGCTGGACAGTGCCTCACTGAGGGAAACCTGTGCTGGGGCAGTGCCCTCGTTAGAAACGCTGTTCGCACATCCTCACTTCTTCCTGCAGAGATTTCCAACTAGAACGATCTGGAGGTGGGACTCGGACTAGAAGGAATGTCCCTGTGCACTGCACCCCCAACAGCACCAGACAGACCAAAGCAGACGAGACAATCGCACAGAGCTGGGGCAGCCGGGCTGGAGCTCCTCGCTGGTTTTGTCATCGTTCTCCCATGAAGCGCACACGCAGGCACATGCACACTTGCCTTTCACTGTTGGAGGGCGCCTGGAAGGGCATCCATTTGCTCTCTGATTTTCTCCTGCGGCCTCACCCCTCACCCTCCGCAGAGCAACTACTGCATCAGCATTTCCGTGGCCGGCACAGGGCCTGACTTGCTGAACAATAAGCGCTCTGTTCTCGCAGCCCTGCTCTTTGCCAAGAAAAGCTCTTTGTGCCACACCACGATGACAACCTCCCCTTGTTTCATGCAAATGCTTGTGCTTCGACCTCTGAATTCTTAGAGGAAACCATCACCAAGACAGTCCCAAACAGTCCTCATATATATCATATTTTGGGGGGAAGTATATTGAAAAAATATTGTCCTTGGAGACTCTGCCCCCACCTTCTTCTCTGCAAAGCCAGAGCACCCCAAAACCAGGGGCCTGGGATATGGGCAACTGCAGGGAAAGCCACCGGCAGGCTCTGATTGGCCCTCCTTGCCTGTTGAGAACAGTCCTTGGCAGCTTCAGAAAGAGTGCACATTGGCGCTAGCCTGTTTGGCTCAGTGGATAGAGTGTCAGCCTGTGGACTGAAAGGTCCCAGGTTCGATTCCTGGTCAGCTCACATGCCCAGGTTGAAGGCTTGGTCTCCAGTAGAGAGCATGCAGGAGGCAGCCGATCAATGATTCTCTCTCATCATTGATGTCTCTATCTTCCTCTCCCTTCCTTTCTGAAATCAATTTTTAAAACTTTTTTTTTTTTTTGCACATTACTTTGGGGCCACTGCCTCTGACTGAGGATTTTGTTTATGGGTTCAAAGGACAGCCCATCCTAAGGAAGTCTGAGAACTGAAAACCAAGGTAGCGTGGCAGCAGCCATCCAGGTGTTCTGTGAAGGTCCGGCTGGCCCTCTCCCCGGAGACCCTATGCATTCTTTCCCTCTACCAGGGCCGGCCTGGTCAATCCTCTCCGCTGGGGAACTGACCCAATGAACGTGTCCATTCATCTTGGCATCACCATACCCAGAACACCTTCAGGCGCATCGAAGGCCCCAATAGACGTGGTTAGACTAAACACCCAGGCCCTGAGGCCTCCTGGGTTCAAACCCTGGCCCTGCTACTTCTAGCTACTTATGCAAACTTGAAGAAGGCACTTAACCTCTGCGTTCCTGATTTCTTTGTTGTTTTTCACTTGTAAAAGGGAAAAAAAATAGAACACCAGTCTCTGGGGGAATATGAGGATCGAATAAGTTAACACGTGTAAAAACACATACAAAGTGCTTAGCGTATGGTAAGAGCTATATAGGTGTTATCTCCTATTGTCATTTTATCAAAGCAAGTCAACGGGAGTGCCATTTGCATGAGAACTCCCTTCTTGGGGAAAAATGAGAAGGAAACTGTCAGACTAATAAATAGCTGGGCGCCTGGCTACTAACCTGGAAAACATCAGGCACATTGGAGGGTAGACCAGAAAGATGAGCCTTGTAAACCCCTGTTGTTCTATGTGATGAGTCCTAGCATATCCATTTACTAGTACTTTCAAAACTGTCTCTGTTTGGATCACAGATCATGTGATCCCCTTACACAGGATTCGCCTTCAGACTCTGGTTCAGATGCGTGTAGAATGCAGCCGGTGTGTCCCCATATGTGTGCCCTTGAAGGACTCGTCCCCTCTGAATCTGTGGGACACATTCCAAGTGTCTCCGTGGAGGCCACGATAAAATGCAGGATCCTTTGATCACCAAAGAGTTGTAGTCAGTTGGGTTGAGGAGGGACACCCTGTACTCTGGGAGCCCTGGACTCGGAGAGTGGTGTTTAGAAGAGGACAAGCCAAGAGGAGGGGCAGCCATGAGAAATGGAAGTGCAGCGAGGGCAGAGCCAAGAGCGCACGCTGGCAGCCATGCTGGAGGAAGCGTAGGGTTGGCCACAGCTGGGATGACATGCAATGGCAGCACCCACGCTACCGTGGGTGTCGGGGTCGACCAGATGCCCCTCAATCTACCCTCCAGAAAGGAAGAGGCCTTGGGAATTTGGAGACTTGGAGACTCAAGAACCATACAGGGATGAGTGCTTGGATGGAGCATGGAGCAGTAGGTCACACATTCTCTTTCTGAAACCCAACCCTGATGGCTCTTTCCTGGGCACTGAAAGCAAAGCATATTCATCTGCCAACAAAACACCTGCCGGTTCCTGGAGGCCACGTGCCAGTTTGCGGCCAGGAGCAGGGCAGCGGCCCAGTGCATTCATTTTTTTTGCAATAGGTTGTGTCAACTGATGTATTAATGAAATTCAGCCTCATACACATAGATCGCTGGGAAAGGGAGAGTCCCGCAGGCTCCCAAGAGGCTCCTGGGGACCTCCGGCTACACTTGGGGACCACAACACCAGCGGACATTTCTTAATTAAACTTTTCAACCACAGTTTACATTCAACATGACCTTAATTAGCTTCAGGTGGACAGCACAGTGGCTAGACCATCATATACTTCACAAAGTGGTCCCCCCGATATTTCCAGAACCCACCTGGCACCATGCATAGTTATGACAATATTGTTGACTTTATTCCCTAGGCTGCATTTGACACCAGCAGACTTGAACTCATACAGGAGAGAGACTGAGGTGGGTTCTCTCTCCCACCAGCTCCCCTCTTTGCTGCACTCTTTGATTTCCATTCCTTTCTACTCTGCCCTCTTCCTTCTCGATTTGGGGATGAGGAAAATCACAGGTGACAGTGTCTTCCCCTCGGGAGACTTCCCCACTCACCACTGCCAGGCTGCCCGGCAGAGCTTCTGTGAAATCAAACCAGCAATTTGCCTGGGATAGCCCCTGCTGTGAACACCAACCATCCAACCCCTCGTTATGCCTTTTCCATTAAAAATGTCCTTTCTTCTCCTCACCCGCTTTTCCCATGTCAGTATCACCACTAGGTCCCCCAGGTGTGCCCACGGGACACCGATGGTTTACAACACTTAAGAACGGTGGTGAGACTCCTCTGAAGAGATCAAGAAACGTCCCCAGAAAGATCCAGAAACCATCCTGAGAGAAGTTAAGCAGAAACAAAAGTCAAGAGGAGAAATGAAAGAAGGATGTGTGTGTCCATTTTTCATGTGCCGCATTCTAATTTCAAAGGAATTGTTTTAAAAATAATAATTTTATAAAAGGGAATGTTTTAAGCCCAGGGTGGGAATAAAAATTTCCCTTAAGAATGGTAGACTCTTGGTAAGGAACCATCCCATCTTATGAGTAAATGATCTGCATTGGCTTCCCAGGTAACTCTTGCCAAAAGTTGGCCAACCAAGTCGTGAGAATTTTCACCAGCATCTCCTGACCCGGGGTTGGTGCTGTGTCTGTGGGAGGCACCTCAGGGTTCCATAGACCCGAGTCCTTGGCTTTCCCTCCTCTTTGAATATTTAGCTGAATGACTAAATGGCACTCGTTCCAATATCTCAAACATGGCAATTGTCCCGCCTCCAGTTCTCAATGCTCCGCATGTGCAGTGTGATTGCTGAGCGACCAGACGTGCGTGTGCATGTGCAGTGGCTTCAGTGTCACTCAGCCCCTCCCTGTCATCGAAGGTCCAAGCGGGTGTGCTCCCACCCACCTCACCCACCGTCCTCTCTCTCTCCAGGGAAGAGGAAGCGCAGCTCTCCTCCTCCTGCCTCCACTCATCCCAGTCCTGCTGGGTTAGAGCCCTGAAGCCTTATCTTAGAAAGAACTGCCGTGGACACCCTCCCCTTCTCTGCCCTGGAAAGAAGCTGTGAACTCGCAGTGGATTGTGAGGAGGCTGAGCACCGGGGGCGGGGCTCATGCTCAGTCACCTCTCACCTCTCCCGCCGCCAAGCTCAGACAAGCACTTTTCATCGGCTCTCCCCACTCCAACCGCAGAAAACAGTACCAGCCCCAAGGAGAGGCGTGGGTGCCGGCAGAGACATACAGGCATTGCAAGTTCATTGTCTATTTACACCCCACTCCCAGGCTGGGCGCCCCAGAGTCCCTGCACCCCTGGGGAGTCCCTGGCAGCCCACCCCGCACCCTCCAGGCCAGGAGGACAGCTACACCTGCCCTGCCGCCTGCTCTACCCTCACGTGACACCTCATTAAAAGAACATTCACAGAAGAGCTTTAGCTGACAGGGCTCTTTGAAGACTTTTTTCCATTCCCGTCAGAGTATCTTCCCACAGGGAGATTCAGATCACTGCCCTGGTTTGTTTGTGCTTTAACTTTAGTTTGCAGCTACCTCTTTGCAGGAAATCAATCAACAAATATTTAATCAGCACCCACTCTGTATCTATCACTTGGAGAGGCTCAGAGTGAGAAACCAGGGAAACTAAAGCAAACTCTTTGCCCTCAAGGAGAACGTGACCTATTTAGGAAGAAAACGCTAACACACAACAATTAAATGCTACCCTGTGCATCTGAATACGGGCTCGTAGGAAACTATGTCCTAGAAGAGGGGGAATGTGTCTTAGGCCTTGGGAGATGTGTAGGACTTAAACAAGGAGAGGAGAGGGGTCCCCGGGAGCAGGAAGAGGCTGTATAATTAGGGGCAGTAAGAAGCCGGCCCCATCAGAAAGCAGGTAACAGCCGGGAGTCCTGGGAAGCAGGGTGATTAGAGACCAGAGTGAGGACTGAAGGACTTCAGCAGATTTGAACCCAATCATGGTGTTTTCTGGATGTCACAATTTTAGATGCTCTCTTTGATTCTTTCTCTGAAAAACAGGGCATCTCATTGCCAGGGCCTTGTCTGCGAGTATGTGATATATGCTTTGCCTGAAATTCCCTGTTAGCTGTGAACATTGCCATTTTTAAGCATTATAACACAGTCAAACAGCACATAGTAGAGGCCTTCATTTTTATGATCCTTCAGGGCAATTAATTCCACCCTCGCTCCTCCTAGCCCTGCAATTCCACAGGGAGGCCTGGGGCAGCCTCAGGCCATGAGACAGATGAACCAGTGAGGGCCTGAGGTCGAGTGACTGCTCTTGTCCACCTGTGACTGGGTTTCCATTTAGAATTTCCAGACACATAAGTAAATCCCTGATGCAATGAAATCCTTGGTGACCAGTCATTTGTGTCATCAAAAGCACTTACCAACCTATTGGGGCTGAATCCTTTAAAGGGACACACTGCCCAGCCGGCGTGGCTCAGTGGTGGAGCATCAACCTATATGACCCAGGAGGTCATGGCTCAAATCCCAGTCAGGGCACATGCCCGGGTTGTGGGCTCCATCCCAGTGTGGGGGGCATGCAGGAGGCAGCCGATCAATGATTCTCACCATTAATGTTTTTATCTCTCTCTCCCTCTCCCCTCCTCTCTGAAATCAATAAAAATATATTTTTAAATAAGACAAAAAAATAAAGACACACACACACACACACACACACACACACACACCACTGTAAGTATAATATTACTGGTGGGTTCATTCTTTTATTCCTCAAGAACTTGTTGAAGGCCTACTAGGCACCTAGCACTACTAGTCAGCATCCTATTAGGGATGAAGCTAGTTTGGTGGACTACGGCCTTGAACGCCAGGACAATGAAATGGATATGAAGAGTCCAATTAATGACGACGACGATGATGGCAACACCTACAGTGAGCACCTACTGTGTGACAAGCACTGTGCACCGAATGCATGACGTGGTTTTATTTTTACCACAATCTTATGAGATATTATTAAACTTGAGGCTGACTGAGGTTTTAGATGTTCTGCCCACCGCCACGCAAGAGGTAAAAGCTAATTTCGAAGGTCGCGCACTTGGCCACAAGGATGAATTGACATGATTTTATAGCAAAGACACACGACCAGACACATTCATTTGCTCTTTAAATATTGGTTGGCCCATGAGGACATTTTCTGAATATTCTCCCTACTGACTCTCAGACTTACACACTTACAAACCATCCTCCGGCCCCTAAGCAGGGAAGGACCCTCCCACCATGTTCCTCCTTGCCTCGCCGGTCAGTCTCTCCCTCCTGCCTGGAGTCCAGGAGCAGTCAAGCCTCTAACAACAAATCAGAATAAAAATGGGGACAAACTTTAAGACCACCTGGAGAGAAAAGAGGAACGACCACACTCAACCACGGTGTATGTTTCAAAACATGTGCCAACATCTCATCGCTGGTGACAGGGACGCACACCCGGTGACGCCGTCAGCACAGAACCCAAGCTCGGAAACCACATTATTCACTAACAGGATCGGGTCCTTGCTGTTGTCACACTGCGGGAAAGAAGGAGAAAGAGGAGGAGGAGAGGGAGAACAGGAAGAAGGGGAGGGAAGAGGGAAGAAACAGCAGCACATCTAAATGCTCCCAGTTGCTCCATAGTCCCCATTCCTCTCTGGGAACAAAACCGGGCCTGCCTTGCAGAAGTCAGCCAGGTAGCCCCGCCCCAAGCAGCTCTCCCTTGCTGGAGGAGGAAAGCGAGAGGATAGGATGCGGAGATGTTCCCTGGCTGGAGCTATTTCAGCTCACTCTCCGATCCACTGAGCGCTCCGCAAACACTGCCTTTCCGCTAAGAACTCCATTGCATACCGTGACACAACAGCACTCACATATGTGTGCAAAAATATCATAACTTTCACGAAACTAAAATAAAACATGTGTCTTTCTCCTATGGATCAGGTTGTATTGCATGGAAACAAAACGAAAGTACATTATTAGCATAAAACAAGATTAGCATTCATAGAAAGGGAATCAGGAGGTTTGGGGGCGGAGGGGGGGGGGAGAAAATAGCTCACGTAAGTGGCCTCCTCATTTCAGTGGACTTCCCTGTAGCTGAAAAACTGTGAAATTTCCATAATAACATACAGCACAGAAAACAAACAGCAATTTTATTTGATAGGAAAATTGCATCCTGTTACTGGACATAAAATTCTACAGCACGTTCAATGGTATTTTCAAAGCGTTGACTGTGAAGACAGATGTTTTCATTTTTAAATGCAGTTGTAACGTAAATAATAAATCCACCACAATTTGGCCGGTCCAGAGACTGCTGGCATCATTAGCTCGGAAACCCAGAGATCAGAACGCCCTGCTTCCTTGCTGGGCCCTCCGCCGGAGCCCCTGGAACTCTGTGGGTGTCAGTCCATCCCTCTGCTCCGTCTACATCCCGTCTTGCTTAAGGGTCTGTTGGGGTTCCCCGTTGCTACATGGATCGCATTTTAACCACTCATTGCTCTTCGATGCCCTTATTTCTCCCTTGACTGGGTCCTCTTTTATTTCTTCCCACTTCTCCCTTCACTCGTTCAACAACCAATCAAGCCTCTCCTTCCTCGCTCCCCCTCCGGTCCATCTGTGTCTGTGCTCGTCGTTTGCTTGGGCCAATAGCCTGCAGCGGAAGCCACAGACGATGTGGCCATGACTAGTCCTCAGGAGTCCTCATGGGTTTCCGTTTTTCCCTCAAACCCCGCCGCTGCTCTGGGAAGGAGCTCAGGACAGCCTTCTAGAGGCGGGGCGTCAACAGCCACCAGCGCCCCGAAGACCCAGCCAGCCAAGCCAGAGGCGGCGACAGACACAAGAGGAAGACGGGCCAAGACTGAGCCCAGCCTGAACTGCCCACCCCCAGCGTCACATGCTACACCGATGGAGGAGGTCTGAAGCCACTGAGTTTGAACGTGGCTTGTTACACAGCAACAGCAGACGGATACATGGATGCTGCCTTGCTTTTCTCTCGTTTCTCTGCATTCTTCACACTGAAAAGAGCACTTGTTCCTTCTACACCTTAGAAAATGACACTCACCAACCCAACACACCACTAACCCCCATATATGAACGTGTGGGGAGATGGATGGTCATCAGCTTAAAGATTCACAAATGCTATTCCCAATTTCTACCACCAACAACCCTCATGGTCTTTTTTAGTTTTCCTTTTCTTCCTCAATATCCTTTAACATAGGAATAAACATTTTATTCACCTACTATGGAGAAACTATTTTTTGAAGAAAATATTTTAAAAATCTTAGATTACATAACATTCATTAAGCTTCCCATTTTTAAAGCTGAAAAAAATCTTGCTCTCTTTCAAATTCGCCCAGCAACATAAAGTAGCTCTGTGAGGCAAATAAAATCGATCCCATCGATTCCCAGGTAATTTATTAATTCCAGCCCTGCCAAATACCTGCGGACGCTGAATGATCGCTATTGCAAGACGGGGGCTCTTGGGCAGTGTTCATTCCATTAACCAACACTTACCCGAACTAGAATTTGCATGGCCACTTGCTTTTCATTTCTCTCCTAAAATACCCCAAAATTTCATCTTCGACCGTGACTTCATTGCTTTGTGACTCTACATTAAACGTGTGTTTTGCGTTCACAACGTCATCATTCACAGAGCCCGTTGACCCAGCAGAGCACTGGGCAGGCAGGAAGAATGGCATCATTTTGTCTTGCGTCGAATTTAACTTGGGCATTGCTCTAATTATTTATGTAATAGATATTGAAAGAATATATCAAAATCGTATGGACTTTGCATACATTAACTGTACCCATGTCCAGTTTCAGGACAGTCCAAGAGAGATTGAGAAAATAACTTTATTTCTTATAAAACATATTCTTGGAACTGCCGTCTTTAGAAACTAATAGTTAGGATTAGGCTCAACGCTAACAACAACTCAAAAACAATGATTTAAACAACACACGTAAAAATTCAAGCCCGGACTGCAGAATGGCTGCTCCCTGGAGTCCGAGGGAGCCAGGCTTCTTTCAGCTCCTAGCTCTGCGGCTCCCGTAGAGCCCGGGCTTGTGGTACACGGTGGTGGTTAGAATGCCACCCGTCACATCCACACTGCAGGCAGCGATGAAGGGAAGGATGAGGAGAAAGGCAAAGAGCCCATGGCAGACAGTTCCCTGGAAAGGCTGTTTCAATCCCACTGTTCAGAGTGTAGTCACGTGACCACCCTGAGTCCCAAAAGCATCTGACACAGTCTTTTTAAGATTGGTCACCGGCCCAGAACAATCAGGAGTTGGAGAGAGAAGAACAAACATCTGAGCGGTCCCGTTCCCACTGGTCAGCTGCAGTCTCTGACCCGCCAGCCTTTTCCGCATCCCACTCGGCGCATCTCTTCTATGAAACTTGCTAATAAAGGGGTCCTCAAACTTTTTAAACAGGGGGCAGTTCACTGTCCCTCAGACCGTTGGAGGGCCGGACTATAGTTTAAAAAAAAACTATGAACAAATTCCTATGCACATTGCACATATCTTATTTTGAAGTAAAAAAACAAAACAGGAACAAATACAATATTTGTATTTGCATGTGGCCCGAGGGCCGTAGTTTGAGGACCCCTGAGCTAATACCAGCGGACCAGCGGCTCCTGCCTTCAGTGGCCCTCCGTTCCCCTGTCATGTGCAAAGTCGTCATCTCAGGAATTTCTGGGTAAAGTTGCTGTCTTCCAACACAGAGTCTTGTCTCGACGAACATCCCGGCTGCAGCAGTCGCCTGGAATGGTTTCCCTCCGTAATTCCCACGCACGCCCCTCTGTCTCCTCCTGCCAGGAGCTCTGGGAGAGGGTTCCAGGCCCCAGGGCTGGGCAGGAAGGGAGCAGTTTTCGGGCTCGGACCACCTAACTGCTCCCCCAGGAGCTTCTGAATGTTCCCTCAGCTGCAGTCCCTGGCCGAGGTGTAACCTTCAGGTCCGGTCTGTGGCTCCCACAGCCTCTTGTAAATGGTGAGTAACAGTGATCGTCCAGCAAGCAGCTCCCAGTCCCGACTGCTCCTCGCGCAGCCTGTCTTTCTCTCACCCCCGGTTTGTTCACAGTGTATGATGCCCAGATCGCAGCACAGGAAACTGAGGGCCTTCGTGCTTTTGCTCAGCATCCCATGAGGGTGAACAGGAAACCGATTTGAAGCCGGTGTCATCTGGTTCCGAAGCCTCTGCCTTCTCCCCTCGGATGTGCTGCGATTAGAAAGCTGTTTCTGAAACACTCCGACGGGGTCAGAGCGATTCGCTTGTACATTTGATAAATGATCGCAGTAGACATGTTGGTCAGTGTTTCCTGGGTGCGGCGCCTCAGAACTAATCAGACTCCCCCCGGAGTCAATGAGCATGCGCCCAAGACCCCCCTTGGCCACGAAGGGGAGATGCTGGCCGGCCTCTGGGTGGGGAGCCCCAGGGCTCCGAGACACTGTGAATGGAGATGAAGTCAACAGTCAACGAAGGAGAGAGTAGACAGAGCGACAGCATCTGCTTCCATGTTAGACCCTGCACAACTCACCCCGAAATACTAGTCCCCGAGCCTCCCAGTCCCTGGGCACTGGGCACAGCCAGAGGCCCGGCTCCCCGCGGGTGAGTCTGCGAGCTTTGCATTCAGTTGTCCCATTTGGTGGCCGCCTCAATCTACTGACCTGATGACGCACCAGGTCCCCGTGCCCGCTGCGCAGACAGCACCGGGGCCCCGGGAGCGATTTCCTGGGCCCCAGCGCCCCTTCCTTCTCTAAGCTCGAAGGCCGCCTCCCATCTCCCCTCTAGCAGGGCCCCCTGCCCACAGCCTGGGATGCATGATGCTGGGCACCACTGCGCCTGCTTCCTCTAAAATAAATAAACAAATAATAACAAAAATAAATCAATAAGTCAGGAATGTCCCATTTTATTGCCTATTTGGGGAAGAGACGATTTGGGGGTGAGTGGGTGAGGTGACCGAACAAAACCAGTTGAACAGTTAATGCTTTAACCTTGCGTATAATTTATACAATAAACCAAGTCACATGCCCCCCTAGTAATTTAGATGTAAGCAAATGTTGATTTATTCAGGAAGGCGCCCGCCCGAGGCGCGGCCGGCAGCGCTGAAATTTGAATTAAACCGGGACAGAAGCAGGCGAGTCTATAATAACATTTGTATAATTTTACTTTTGCCCTCGGCTCAGTTCATTTCCGCGTACAGTGGATGCATGAAATTGGCTCTTCAGCCACCTTGAGCTGATGCTCGCGATCCCCGGGCGGCGGCGGGCGCGCGTCCTGAGCCCGGTCTCCGGGTCGTCTCTGACCGCGATCATCTCTGAATGTGTTTCTGACAAACACCTCGGAACGGCTTCATTTAACCGCCAGAGCGCCTGCCCCTCCCTCTCCGGTGAGGGGCGCTTGGAACCCAGGCCGAGGCCGCTAAGTAGATGCAAATGTTGTGCTGTTTTCCTCCCCCACTCGCCCGCCCGGGGGCATGAAATCTGAGTTCCCTGGCTCGGCTCTCAGCAGGGAAAGAAGGGCCGGAGGAAATTCTTCCAATGACGGCGAAAATAAACATTAACTCGAACCAGGGAGGGACCGAACCCCCCTTCACCATTAACCTTTGGCTGAAATAGAAATTAGAAACTGCATCGCACCACCGGCCCTTCTGTGAGGGACCCAGCTCCTTGGGGGGGGGGGGGGGGTTTAAGCCAGTAGACAATTTGCAGGAGCTTCTGAAAAGGCGGCCAAGGGTTCCATCCACATGGGGCGAAACTGGGGTTTTCGCCGAGTTTCCCGGCACCCGACCCCCAGCAGCACGCACAGCGCACAAGCAGCGCATTGTCAGGAGCCACGGCCACGTTCAGGCCCTTCGCATCTTTATTCCATCTCCGCCGCATTCATTTCAGGCCCAGTGGCCGCGCTGAGGGGGTCAGAGGTCTGGCAGAAAGAATCTCTTCCCTCGGGGCAAGAAATCAAATATGCTAAAACTCTCCCTCCGCCTTTCCTTCGGAGGGAGGAGGGAGGAGAAGCAATCCTGAAGTGAGGAAGGGCCAGACTGGTGCTCGCACTGTGTGTGAAGTGTGCACGCATCGCCCTCCTCCCAGCATCGCCCTCCTCCCAGCTGCGGGGCCCGGCAGCCCCCATGTTCGGGAGGCAAATGTTGTTCTGTCCCCGTCCCGGTAATAACCCGGCTCAGCTTCTCCCGCCCGGGCTGCGGGTGCCCGGGGCGCTGCAGGCCGCCACCGAGAGCCTTTCAGCGAATCCAGGCCATGTTTTGCCTTCATTACCAATTCCAAGTAGAAGCAGCCTTCGCCCGGCTGAGGCTTGGTTATGAAAGTTCCCCAGCCCTCGGAAATACAGAATAATAAGTGGCCGGCAGAGTAACAGGAGGCAGCAGCACCGCCATCAAAGGCTTCTAGTCACAGCAGAACCCGCACCGCAGGGCCCGGGCGCTGATGTCACCGCGACCAGGAGATGAAACGCGTGGCCTGGGCCTGAGGTCAGGCGCCGGCCGAGCTGAGGCCTGTCCTTTGTTCCTGGCCGGCGGGGAGAAGGCGCTGGGTCCCCGAGAAGAGAAAGGACGCCTCTCTCTCCCGCCCGCGGCCCCCTGGCCTTCCCTGGGGACCCGGCGCCCGGGGGCTCAACTGTGACACCAGATCACCTCATGGGCGGCTGGGGAGCTTCAGATGTTTGCGGGCATTTCCAGCAGAAAAGCAAAAATTGATGAGTTTCAGGGGGATCCGCTACGAGGCGCAAAGGAAAAAGCCCCGCGGCTGTGGGAGCGAGGAGGAAACTTTTTATTGTCTTGCTGCGGATTTCTTCTTTCATTTTTCTTTTCTTTCCCTTCTGCGAGTCTCTTAATTAAGTCAAGATGTGGCACGAACGCACCAGTTAAATGTCCCGCGCCAACTTCTTAAGGGGACCCGTCCTCCCGGCTTATAGATGAGATTCCAGCTGAGCCAGATTTCTGTTCCCCATCCTCCTCCCCCCTCCCATCTCTCTCCTTCCGGGTTCTCCCTTCATTCAGCCTTTTTTTTTGGGGGGGGGGGGGCTATGCAATGCTTTCATGACAAATTCCAGAAGGCCGGATCTAAGAGAACTCTAGCTATTGATCCTCGCAGCTCCCACAGCCTGCCCTCCTATCCCACACACTTTTACTTTAGAAAACTCACCTCAAATACTTAAAATAGCTGCAACGACGGGCATCTACATTCACTTTCTCCCCCCAAAAAAGCCTATCAACATATCTGTCCCTCCCAGAGGCCCATTTCATTGACTCCTTTCTTTTAAAAGCCAATCGCTTCTAGCCTGACAATTCCTGACCCATCACACTGACACCAGATTGGTGCTGGGCCGTGGCCTGTGACACCAACACCAACGGTTATGGCTTTTTCCTATGCGGTTTCAAAGCCGTGGCGCCCGTCATCCGTACACTATGCCCTGGCCCCTTGGGACCACCGAAGTGATGAGAGAGCCGTGCTGTGGTGATGATTAAAGGCTGGAAAATGAATGAATGAATGAATGAATGGGGGCCAGTGGGAGAGACAAAGAAAAATAAAAGATTGGACACAAAATTTCAAACCCCATTTTTGAAAAGTTCTGGGATGCGACCGAACGCGTATGACAAGCTGTGGCTGGCAGGACCCTACTGCATCTCCGCCTCCGTTTCCCACACGAGGTTCAACTGGCACCCCTCATCCTCAGGCAGCTTCCCCGGTACCCACAGTCCACAGCAGCACTAGCTAGAAGCTAGAAGGAAGTGTTCATTCCCCCCCATTTATATGTCACCTGGCAGGGAAGATCCGCCCTCAATGTAAATGGGGGTTTCGGAAATGTTTCTAATGAGGAGAAGCTGTTTTCTGGGGGCACCTCCTTGTGCAGGGAACGGTGTGCAGGCCAAGGTGACCCGGTGTGTGTGTGCACATCAGGCAACGGAGGAAAGGCAGGCAGGAGCCAGGGGAGAAGAAGTTCATTTACTGTCTCCAGGAAACAAGGACTCCCGGCTTCTGCCATGAAAACACACCACTGGCGTCAGACACCAACCACAGGCAACTGCGCTTAAAGGGCTTCCTGGGTGAGGCACACGCCCCATAACATCCTCAGGCTGATATACGCCCCTCCAGACTCATGGGGCCCTCGGCTGCGTGTGAGTTGGGTGCCCTTGGAGTGAATAAAAGCTGCTTTGCATGTTCTTCTACTCTCCTGTGTTGTTGTTTTTTTAAAAAAAGGTGCCACTTCAGAAGAGATGGATAAAAATGCATCAGATTAAATCACTCCTCGAGGGCAAGCTGAATGAAACGTTAAGCTGGGCAGCGTCAAACTCTGCCCCTTCCTGTAAGACACAGCACATTCAATGGCGTCATTTCTTTAAGTTGCTAATCTCCCCGATGAATCTCAGGCTCCATCAGCCAATCTACTTTTTTTTTTGGCAAGAACGGATTTTATCTATGTAAGCGACGGCAAGGACTGGTTTAACAGAAAGCACCCAAAATATTAGCTACGGAACAAAATATTTTTCTAGTCTTGGTCCAAATAAAAAGTCTTTGTTCGAGGAATTGGTGGTGGTTGTTGTTAATATATTTTTATTGATTTCAGAGAGGGAGAGAGAGAGAGATACATCAATGATGAGAGAGAATCATCAATCAGCTGCCTCCTGCACGACCCCCATGACCTTCTGGTTCATAGGTCAACGCTCAACCACTGAGCCACACCAGCCAGGCTGTTCCAGGAATTCTGAGCTAACCCCCTTCCCACGCTGGAGGGGATGGTCCCTGTCAACCCAGGTGACTTGTTACGGGGGCCCCACCCTGGGAAGCCCAGTCAGTCAGTGGGCACTCTGAGAGGTCCTGCCCTCAGCACCCCCCTGCATCTCAATGGAATGAATTGCAACACCAGGTGGCCTCCCCAAGACCTCGCCATGACTGAGCCTTCAACACTGCACAACAGCAGATGCTGCGCCAGATGTTGTGGGGGTGTTTTCAAGCAGAAAGATAATTCCTGGCCTCATTAGGCTCCATTTTAGACTCCATAGATGTCCATACCTACTACCAAGCCTAGGAGTTATGTTCTATAGCTCTTTTGAGGGCTCTATTGTAGTCAGCATTCTACATTCATCCATTCAACCACTACTTACTGAAGACCTCCCACGTGCCAGGCACTGCTTCTAGGAGCTGGGGCGTCCGTGGCGAGGGACACAGACAACATCCCGCTCGCAAAGAGTTTATTTTCGAACGAGCAAAGGCATCCACACACCGGGGAACGAATGAGGGCAGCAGTTTCAGACGATGGCCAGTGACATGGCAATAAAGGAACGAGGGGTTGCAGGGGGAGCTAACGGGAGGGGGGGTCGGGGAAGGCCTCACGGGAGGGGGAGATGCTGAGCTGGGACCTGGATGCCAAGGGAGAGCCCGTCGCTGTGACTCTAGGAAGATGAACTCGGCCTGTTTCCTTAGTCCGACATGTTCCTGCTGCTGTAGAGAGTGCACACCCTCACAACAGCGTCTCCGGAAGCTCGTGTGAGTCCGAGCAGAAACCCGAAATCCCAGGCGTAGCAAGAACACTGACCTGTCACTTGCCAGCAGGACAACCCCGGGCGTTGTTCCTCAGCTGAGGGCACATGTAATTACCAAATGTTCTGCAAACGCCTTCCAACTGCGGAGATAAAGCATCTACAGGATGGCTCCAAGAGCATGTTCTTCTTCCTTCATCACAGACACGCATCCTCCCCGGGGAACTTGTCTCTTCAAGGCTTCATCATTTGTCTTTATTTTATTTTCATATATATGCACACACACATATATATACATATATACATATATACATATATACATATATATATTTCAGAGCAGAAGGGGAAGGGATAGAGAGATAGAAACATCAATGATGAGAGAGAATCATGGATCAGCTGCCTCCTGCACGCCCCTCACCGGGGATCGAGCCCACAACCCAGGCATGTGCCCTGATTGGAACTCACACTGTGACCTCCTGGTTCATAGGTTGATGCTCAACCCCTGAGCCACGCCGGCCGGGCCACCATTTGTTTTAATTTACAATGACTTCCCTCAGCTCCTCTGAAGCACCAGGTGCCCACAAAGTGGGCTGCTTTACGTCCTCAGGTAGCCAGCCTCACTGCCACATGAGCGATGTTGCGCCGGAGAAGAAGCCGGCAGCCCTGCTGTCTCTCTCCCTCTTCAGGCCGAGTACTTGCCACACCGGCCAGATTTAGAAACGACCCCTTTAGCTTGTGGCTCAGAAGAAAAGACTCATCTCACATTTTAATTTTTTCAATGTTTTCTTAAGCCCCTTTCGCCTCCAGGCTAACCCGAAAGCGGGTGAAATGAATTACCAGCTTAGGCTTTGGTCGCAAGTTTGCGTTGCTTTCTGCCCAGGTCACATCTGACACCGCCTTCCGGTGGCTTAGGTGCCAGTGGTTGGTCAGAGAGCCGGCCACACTGAGAGGAAAAGGGGACCCCCTGAAAAGCATTCAAGCCACGAGGGCACATCCCCGGCATGGCTCCCAGCAGCAGGGAAGCCCAGGCCGCCGCTCAGACACAGAAAGTGACGCCCTCGTAGAGACAGGGCCACAGGCCGGGCCACCAGGTCTCTGTAAGTTTCCAATACCTTGCTCTAAGGCAGTGGTTCTCAACCTTCTGGCCCTTTAAATACAGTTCCTCATGTTGTGACCCAACCATAAAATTATTTTCACTGCTACTTCATAACTGTAATGTTGCTACTGTGATGAATCATCATGTAAATATCTGATATGCAGGATGGTCTCAGGCGACCCCTGTGAAAGGGTCATTCGACTGCCAAAGGGGTCGCGACCCACAGGTTGAGAACCACTGCAAGGGATTCCGACTTTCAAATGTGTCTGTGGCTGCACAGGGGGCTGCACAGGAGGAGGTGGCAGTGAGGAAGGGAAGATCAGGGTGGGTCTCCATGTCACTGCAGGGTTTCCAGGTAGAACCTTGATGGGAGGTGGGAGGTGGGTTGGCTGAGCCCCTCTGACATGGAGCCATCTTCTGGCTCTGGAACTGGGACACGTGCTGATCAGTGCTGATCACTGGGCGCCCGGCCATATTAAAAGCCTGGTTACCAGGGGAAACGCGCAGCCTAATTGGAAAGCACGAAGCTTCGGGCGTCGGACGGCTTTGGCTGGCGGCTCTTCCAGGGCCTTCCGGGGAGCCTTTCCAATCAATAGCCCACCATATCGAGCTTAGGGAGTCCCCTGAGCTTCGTATTTGACTTGTTAAACTGGAAAAACAGTTAGAGAAACAAACAGAAGAGAAATAAGTTGGTCCCTAGTTGCCAAAACATAAAACAATCAAGTGATCGAAAGCCAGTGCGCGAAGGAAAGGGGGAATGGGCAGCGCGTTGCAGTGTGTTTCACGCACAAAACAGGAGCGTCTCGGGGGCCCTTCCTCGTGGGGCCTGTGCTTCTGGCTTGTCTGTCCCAGGGGTTGGATTCTGTGTTAAGACTGAGTTACTTCGATGTAGATTCCCCCCCTAAAACCCACAGATGTGTGGTCTCTGTCAGCCCCAGCAGCTCCCAGTGGGGGTGCTGGCCCACAGTTACATGTCACAGGCCGGCACAGTTCCTCAGAGCGGCTGCCCCAGCGCCGGGCACCAACGCCAGCAGCAGACGCCCATTCTGAGGCGCTGGTATTCAGGGGGCTGTGAGCTCCAGAGGACGTTCGCTGAGACCCCGGGAGTGTTCACACCGGAGCAAGGCCTGGAAGGTCTTCGCTGGGATTGAATTTCCCTTTCCCCCCAAAGGCTCGCCAAGCTGGCTTCATCGGAAGTTTGAAAAGGAGCAGAAGAGGCAGTAGCTTGAGTGAGAAATAAGGAGCTGAAGAGGTGAAGTCAGATCAAATCTTAGATGCATGGAACTTACTACCGAATTATAATCCCATACTTTTAGGTCAATGTACACCTCAAACAAAGAAAACAATCTGTTTGTAACACGCGGGGAGGAAAAAGGTGTAACATGTACCACCAAGAGGAAGTAATGACACAGATAGAGACCCACGGAAGAATGAACTGAATGAGGAAGCCGTTGGCCATCAGTCTTTTCAGCCTCAATTCATGATCGTCCCTTTTCTGAGGGTCCTGATGCCCCTACCCTGAGGGTGAGAGTTGGTGCAGGCAACATCCCAAGACTATAATGTAGGGCTTATTTCATACACCTCCCAGCCGCTCACAGCATTTCTCCAGGTATTTGTGGGCGGGCTGGCAGCATGAATCAATGGAGGAACGAATGAATGAGATGAAGTCCAAGACAAGAACTGGTTAAGAAGAGGCTGTTCAGGACCAGGTGTGAGGAGATCATTCCTGGTCGCAGGAGCAGGGACATCTGGTTGACCTTAGGGTACAGGAGCAAGGTCACAACTATAATTGATAATATACTGGACAGGGGTGGTTCAAGATCTCCAGAATGTTCTTAGGCCCTAAGAACTCCTGAATATTTTGTATGTATTTGAAATGGACTGAAAGATGGAAAGATAAGGAGAAAGAAATCCTAAGGGTGATTAAAACTCTTTCACTTCCAGTTGGAAGAAAATTAGGCGCAACTATCACACGTCTAAGAAGGGAAATGGAAGGAGGGAAGAAGGGGGGGGCTGGGAGGGTAGGAGGGAGAGCCCCCCACAGAATGAAGACTGTTCAAGAAGCAATAGGATGGGGGTAGGGGTGAGGGAGTCAAGGGGGGGGGACAGGGGGACATCTGTAATACTTTCAACAAAAAAGATAATTTTTTAAAAGAAGCAGCAGGATAACTTTTGCTGCCCAAAACCAGCACCTGAAGCCCCTTCACCCCTCCCCAAACCTCAACAGCCCAAATGATATGTGTCTCGTAGGAGGAAGTAACTTACAAAAAAATTTTTTTTAACCTAAACACTGGGTTTCAGAGCCCAATCATCCAAAAGACTCTTATTTTCAATATAAAAATATACACGCACCTAGTCACTGAGCAGTCACTGGAGTTGTTAAAACAACAATAGTAAGTAGAGCAACAGAGATTCTCGGGGGTTTTTCCTATGAAGCATTCCAGGTGTTCTCAGGGGAGGTGATGCACGGATGCCGTATAACCGACTCCTCCTCAATCCGACTGGTGTGGGTGTCAGCCTGGGTGGGTGTCAGCCCATGTGGGTGTCAGCCTGGGTGGGTGTGAGCCTGGGTGGGTGTCAGCCTGGGTGGGTGTCAGCCTGTGTGAGTGTGAGCCTGTGTGGGTGTGAGCCTGTGTGGGTGTGAGCCTGGGTGGGTGTGAGCCTGTGTGGGTGTGAGCCTGTGTGGGTGTCAGCCTGTGCTGGTGTGAGCCTGTGTGGGTGTGAGCCTGGGTGGGTGTGAGCCTGGGTGAGTGTCAGCCTGTGTGTCAGCCTGGGTGGGTGTCAGCCTGTGTGGGTGTCAGCCTGTGC
>NW_005872384.1:57455-69235 GCF_000147115.1 Myotis lucifugus | reverse complement strand
TTTTTATTGTGCTTGGAGTTTGTAATAATTCTTAAATCTATGCGTTCTAACTATTTTGGAAAAAATCTATTTTATTTTGCCCAATATTTCTCTTAAGCTCTTTTCTTTATTTGGGGTCTTTTTCTCTCTTTCTGGTAAAGTCTATATTATTTTTTTTATAAAGTCTCATTTTCCATTCTAATGATTTTCTCTTCGGTTGATTTTAATCTGTTATTGAATCCATCCATTGACTTCTTAAACTTGATCTATTTTTTATTAATTTTTAATTTGATGCTTTTAAAGTACATATTCCAGTTTTCTGGTAAACTTTTTCACCTTTCCATCTATTCAGTTGAACATATTAATCAGAGTTATTTTAAAGTTTATGCCCCATAAATCCAATATCTGAATCATCTGCAGATATGTTTCTATTGTAGTTAATCTTGGTTCCATTTCTTCATATGCCTAGTAATTTTTCAGTAAATACTGGACATTGTACATGACAAATTATCGGTCTATAAGTGATGATATTTTCCTTGAGTATTTATTTTAGCAACTGGAAGGATTGAGATAGGATCACCTTAATACAATAAGACATGGAGGTAAGTTAGGTTGGTTTCAGACTTTGAAAGGTACTGTATCTAGTTTACCTTTAATACTACGGCATAGCCCTTCAGGAGTCCCAAGTAGGATCCTCTGTGCCTTCAGGGTCCAGAAAATAAAAACTCTGTGTAAATTATAAGCCTTTTAATAGAAATTTATTCCCAGGTCCTTAATTTTCTCCTGTGATGAATATGAATTGGCAAATGCTTTGGGAGGAAAAGTGGCATAGCATTTTAGATTTACTTCTCATTGATATCTTAGCCCTCCAATTTCTGGCTGCTTTAAAAACTTAAAACATCTTTTTTTTTCCTAGCCCCAAAAGACTGCAGGAAGTCTGTTTAACTGTTATTTTCTGCTCTGATTCTTGACCTCTTGTCCATTTATCAGTAACAAATATTTTTATTGTGGTAAAATTTAATAGCTTAAAACTTACCATTTTAACTATTTTAAAAGTATACAGTTTGGTGTTTTAAGTACACTCACATTGTTGTGCAACCACCACCACCATCCATCACCAGAGATGCTTCATCATCTCAAACTGAAACTCTGTACCATTAAACATGAACTCCCCATCCCCCTTCCTCCCCTATTTCCTCCAGCGTCACAGGAGAAAAGTCTAAGAAGAGAAAACAGGCATGAGTAGATTTGTGGTGAGGGGATGCAAAAGCTCCTCCATTGATTTCTATTTTCCAAAAACATATGAAGTCACATCATCATGTGAGAATAAGAGACATGCAGAGTGGGAATGGAAGGTCTGAAGAAAGGAGAGAACTTGTGCACAGTCGTCAAGAGAACAGGAAGGAGTCGTACCAGAGAAGCACGAGCATGGTGGGGTCCATGGAGCATCCACGTGCGGTCTGAGGTCACGACTTTTAAGTGAAACTGGCTGTCCTGACTCTTCGATGTTCTTTGGTAATGTCTAGCTGGTTAGGGCATTTAACCATCTGAATAAGATGAAAGAAGAGAGAGAGGAGTTACAGTGTTTTCAATGTAATAATGATAAAAACGGGCCATGAAATCTAAGCTAGATAAGGAGACAAGCAAAAATAGCAGAGAACTGATGAATCCTGGGGAGGGGGTGTGGCCAAGGGAACAAGGATTGCAGGGATGAAAGAATTGTGGCTTTGAGCGTTCTGGAAGAAGTGAGCAGAAATGTAAAATGACAGTCTAAGACTGAACTGTTTGAAATGTATTTTTTTGTGGAAAAGGGGTAAAATTCCTGGTGCAAAGTTCAGGGTATGAACACTGGTGTGGGTGATGGAAGTGGGGCAGGATACAGGCGGTGAGAGGAGAGTAGGTCAAAGACCAAATTATAGCCACAGCAATACTTTGGCCACCAGAAATGATGTGAAGAGTTGGGGTAGGAAGAAAGACTGTGAGCCTGGAGCTAATATACTTAGTCAATAAAGAAATTTCAAGGCCTCTACCTCCACTTTTACACACACATACACACACACACACACACACAGTGTCAGAAGGCATCCAAAGGCTGTAAGATCAAACCCTTCAAAATAGCTTTGCACCAGCCTGAGATGGTACTAGGGAGCTCATCTGGATTTCCATGGCCCTCACTTTGAGAAGAGATCCTATGTCGATATTAAACTACTTTCTGAATCTAGCTTATATCTGCTCAGGTTCTCTCTAATTAAAAACATTTATTAAGGCCTTGTGAGAGTGTCTCTATAGGAGCCTTTGTCCCGATATTAATTTACCTTATTGAGAAGTGGCTTTGAGGTTTGGGTGGAATTGAGTCCACTCTCCACAGTGTCATTTCCCTTCGACATGCCTGCCTGAGTGTTAGGCAGGCAAACGGAGTTATACCCATCAGCATGGAGCTCAGGACTCTTCAAGGCTGGGGAGCGAGAAGCTCCCACAGGCTGGCATGGGAAGGGATGTCTGGACATGCTTTGGATATTTGGCTTCCCCGGGGACTGAGTCAGGAACAAGCCTGGAGGATGACAGAGTTTGAAGAATTCTGATTCATCGATGTCTGAAACCTAGTGAATCTGGTGTGTGTGTGTGTGTGTGTGTGTGTGTGTGTGTTTTATGAACCCATAAACTGCAGCCATATTTAATCCAGTTTGTTCAGGTTTTCGATAAATGGTACCTGAAAGCATTGGTACTCATATGAAAATATTTCAGTTGCTGTGGGAAGCCACCGCTTGCCAATACTGTCAGTGCACCAAGGAACACGGAAGGCCGATGGACCTTGGGCATTAGCAGGGCTGACGCTAAGCACCGAGTGTTGAGATAGTGGTGGCTTAAGGCAATTCCCTAACCTGATAATCCTTTTACTGTTTACCAAACTTTACCTTTTATATGCCTGTATGCATTGCTAAAAGGTCAAATGTGTATTCAAGTAAATAAAAGGCCAGAAGTCAGTGTGCTCTTCATGAAAGAGACACCCCCGGCCCCCAATGCCTTCTAAATTCATATTTCTTGTATAGCATTTTCATTTGTGTGTCCGCCCCGCCTTCAGATGCTGAACCCAGCCGTGCAGGTTGCGGCAAGTTGCCTCTGTCTGTGTCCAACTAGAACATAGCTGGTGCCAGAGCCTACCAGATGGGTGGTGATATTAACCGCGGCTGAAGACTGACCCTGGCACACCATAAGGGAATGTGCTGTTTCCTGCTGAGCTCTGGCCACAGTCCTCCCGTGCAAGAACTGACCGCTACGTGACCAGACAGTTTCACTTGAATGTGAGTGCACCTGCTCTCGGGAACATGGCCTTGGCATGGCCCATGGAGGCTCTGGTCTGATTTCAGGCAAAGAGCAGATGCTATGCAAACTCACTTGCCATCATCAAAAAGGTTCTTTGTGTACACAAGCTTCCGCCAACATTACCGTTATTTTTTTTTCAGTCTCTGCTCCTGGAGCTTGGAGCTGATTTAAGCTGTTCAGCTGTAACAGCTTCTGCCCCGAGGGAACTCGGTGGAGAGAGACCCCCGGCAGCTGATTAGGTCAGAAATGCAGACATGCCTATTGACGACGCGCCCGAAAGCCAAGCACGTCCTTCTCCTATTAGACTGCCCGAGTTGGCCCCGTCGCGGCCCCGTGCACCTAATGAGGAGAAAGACTCAAAGACTCCATGGAGGACAGCCTCCCTCTAAGCCGGCGACCAGGCTCCTGCTGCAGGAAGCAACGCTGATTTACCTACAGAGAAGTGGTGTTCAAGCGGCGGCAGGGTCCAGGGGAGGAAGTAGCCTAACGAGGCCTCCCTGGACACCTGGGCTTGTTAGACTGAGGAACAAGCAGACCTGGGTAGACAGCGCGGTCCTCTTTGCCTTAGTTCACTTCACACTAAAACAGGCTCCGGCTCCCATTCCGCAGCTCTGTTTGGCTGCATGTGCTTTTCACTCCAACACGCAGAACAATCCGTCCCAGAAACTGAGGCACAAGGTAAGGAAGACGCCAGGAGCTCCATTAGCACCATCTGCCTAGAAACAGTACTTTAGATATATGTCCAGCCCTAGCCTGTTTGGCTCATTGGATAGAGCATCGGCCTGTGGACTGAAGGGTCCCAGGTTCGATTCCAGTCCAGGGCATGTACCTTGGTTGCGGGCATACCCCCGGTGGGGGGTGTGCAGGAGGCAGCTGATAGATGTTTCTCTCTCATCGATGTTTCTAACTCTCTATCCCTCTCCCTTCCTCTCTGTAAAAAAATCAATAAAATAAAAAAAAAGATATATGTCCATTTTACAGATTCGGAAGTTAAAGCTGTGGAGCGACATCACATCTAACGTCATAGAGCTAATAAGTGCTGCTCCGGAATGCAGCCGTCTGACAGCTCTCTTTCTCCTGTAACAGTGGTTCTCAACTCTGGCTGACCTGGAACCCCCTGGGAAACATTTCTAAAAGCACTGATAAAGGGATCCTACTCAAGGTCCTGCTCAGCTCATCAGAGTGTCCTGGAGCAGCGCTGGACCTCAACCCAGCTCATCAGAGTGTCCTGGTGCAGCGCGGGACCTCAACCCAGCTCATCAGAGTGTCCTCGAGCAGTGCTGGGCCTCAATCCTGCTCACCAGAGTGTCCTAGAGTAGTCCTGGACCCTAATCCAGCTCACCAGTGTGTTCTGGAGCAGCACTTGGACCTCAATCCAGCTCACCAGTGTGTTCTGGAGCGGCACTTGGACATCAATATTTGATAGGCTCTCTCCCGACTGGCTTAAGTTGCGGAGGAAGAAGGAGCTATGTCAGAGATGTGCACATTTCCAGGTGCACACAGCTCACTGGAGGATACTGTTGAAAGGCAGACCCTGATTCTGTAGGTCTGGGTGGGGCCAGTGCTGCGTCTCTAAGAGGCTCCCAGGTGACATTGATGTGGCCCTTTGGGGACCACACTTTAGGTAGGGAGGCTCTATCAGTGTTTCTCAAAGTTTGGTCTGTGTTTATAATTAAAAATTACTTCACCATGATATATGCTAAATGATCATAATAAATAAAATATTTACTGTTACCATAGAAAAATAAAGACTGAGAACACAGCAGAGGCGATGAGGAGACGTGAGGACAACAGCAGCTGGTGTTCCGAGCTGGATCCTGGAACAGAAGAAGGACACTCATGAAGAAAGCGTGAAATAAGAGCACAGTCAAGTAGGTAATAGCAAGGTGCTGCCGTGGGCGCCCTAGTTTCTGCTCAGGTGCCACAGTTGGGCAGGACATTAACAACGACAAAGGCAGTGATGGGTATACAGAGTCATCTATGCTGTCTTTGCAGAAATCTTTCTGTAAAATCTAATTTTATTCCAAAACAAAATGTTTATGAAAAGTTTATTTGGAATAAATGTAGGTAGTAGTGGGGAACACCTCCCCAGTTAATCCTAATATCAGCCAGGGTTGAGAACCACCTTCCCAACAACGTTGAAGCAGGTAATCTTCGCCCTGGCCCATGTGGCTCAGTTGGTTGGAGCGTCGTCCTGTGCACGGGAAGGTCGAGGGTTTGATTCCTGGCCAGGGCACATACCTAGATTGTGGGTTCAATACTGGTTGGAGCTCATATAGGAGGCCACCAATGGATCTCTCTCTCTCTCTCTCTCTCTCTCTCTCTCTCTCTCTCTCTCATCAATTTAAAAAAAGGAGGTAATCTTCCACAGTGGTCTCCTTGCAAATATACACACAAACCCCTTCTTTTAAAAACATCAGCAACCATGTCTAACTCAAGGCCGGCCCGCCGCGAGTTTGACATACTTGCTCATGGATCCTATAAACACAGGACGTGGCGACTTGTTCTCCTTCAGCTGCAGGATATCCCGCAGTAAAGCGCACGTGCCACCACTCTGCCACCACCCTTTTCCTGACAGACACTCACTTTTTCACGCTGTTTTCGGTCTGTCTCACTGCCTCCTCCCGTCAAACCTGTCAGCAGTGTGGCTTTCAGGGCGTGGCTGGTGCTTTCCTGGATGGTGGTGAGCCCTGGCTAACTAAGGTGCCTCTCCTCCCGCCATCGGCTGCAGATCCCCTGTTTCCAAGCGAACAAGGGCACATTCTGAGCGGCTGCCCAGCTCGCGCTGCTGGTGCTGGGATTCACGCTTCACCCTCCGGAACCGAGCTGCGCACACTGTCCCCTGAGCACCCAGGCGGCGGCACCCGGGGTTGCTGGGTAACAGGGGCAGTGAGGATGGAGAATGTGAGAATTCGAGAGGGAGTGAAGACCAGTCGGAAACCCACTACAGGACAGGAGGTGGGACGGGGATAGGACCGCCCGGGAGGGCAGTGGGGGGCAGGCCCGTGCCCGGGCTGCCGGAGGGCATTGGTATAAGATGTAAGCCAGATCCTGCCCCCCACTCCCTGCTAGTCAACATGTGCATGATTTCAGTTTCACTTGGAATGACACAGGTGTCCACACTGTGGCCTCCAGGACCTGCAGTTCCTGCTGCTTCTCTGCCCTCGTGCCAGGCCACTCTCTCGCTTGCCTTGCTCCTTCCACTTAGGTCACCAGTCAGTTCGAGGGAGGCGCTGGGCTCTGCGCCACCTCAGTGCCTTTGCTCTGGGCTTCCTATTGGGCAACTGGCACCATCTCAGCTCGCAGTTCCCACCTCTGTGGTCACCTCTGCAGACAGGCCTCTGTGCTCACCTCGCACACCAGTTGGTGCCCACTGTGTATCCCCCACAGGTTCCCAGGGCTGTGACTGGGAATTCTGTCCCCCAGGCCTCCTTTGCTCGAGTGATGCCCCTGAGAGCAGGCACCTGGTGGTCATGTTCACCTCTGTTCCTGGTA
This sequence comes from Myotis lucifugus, assembly GCF_000147115.1. Taxonomy (NCBI): domain Eukaryota; kingdom Metazoa; phylum Chordata; class Mammalia; order Chiroptera; family Vespertilionidae; genus Myotis; species Myotis lucifugus. The sequence continues at coordinate 62,437 of NW_005872384.1, read as the reverse complement.
TCTGACCCAGAGTAGGTTAATAAGTACTTATTTGAATGGATAAACAAATGTTCAATGACTGAAATGTCTGAGGCATTCCCCTACTTGCAAGCTGACATGTTAGCCTGCCGGGGCTCCACAGATGCTGGTAGGAGACAGGACTCCTGGGCCCCGTGTCCATAGCACGATGGGGAGAGAGCAGCAGCCAGGGTGCCTGCACGTGTCACGATTCCCGGGCCCCGTGTCCACAGCACTGTGCGGTGGGTGACGGGAAGGGAGCACTAAGCTCAGGGTGTCGGAATCTTTAGACTAAGCAGTCAGCGTGCCTGCCCAGAGCACCTACACTATAACCAGAGGAAGACACCTTCTGTCTTTGGAGGCTGGTCTCCATGCAAACATCCTTGAAAGATGCTCAGAGCAACCTCAATCAGTCCTTTTGCTCTCAAGACCCGCAGAGATGCAACCACGAGGACCTGTCTCCTTTGACTAGTACCTCCGACCCAGGCGCTGGTCTAGGAGTTCAGATTCCTCACATAGCGTGTCAGGTGGCCCTTGTCCTGTGTCTGGCTGCCTTTACTTAGCCGTCCTCCCCTTCGTCCATGTTGTTCTGATGGCAGGATTTCCTCAATAAAGTGGTTTTACAACCAGAATGGTCTCTTACAGAGTGGGTGGGTATTTTGCCTCAAGGTTTAGGGACCATCTATCCTGAACTATGTAGACCACTGGTTCTCAACCTTCCTAATGCCGCGACCCTTTAATACAGTTCCTCATGTTGTGGTGACCCCCAACCATAAAATTATTTTCGTTGCTACTTCATAACTGTAATGTTGCTACTGTTTTGGATCGTAATATAAATATCTGATATGCAGGATGTATTTTCATTGTTACAAATTGAACATAATTAAAGCATAGTGATTAATCACAAAAACAATATGTAATTATATATGTGTTTTTCGATGGTCTTAGGCGACCCCTGTGGAAGGGTCGTTCAACCCCTAAAGGGGTCGTGACCCACAGGTAGACAGACCTGGCACAATAGCAGTCAATCCAGACCATAAATATTTTTCAAGTATCTTTCTTTGTCCTATGGAATCCCCACAGGAGGTATGAGGTTGGAGGCAGTATCCAACCCTCGGATATGGGAACTGGGCACTTTGTAAAGTAGCGGGGACCCAGACATTTCACCTAGGGTTCAAGGTGGAGTTCTCGGGGTGTAGGTAGGAAACACTTACTACATATAAGTAGAGAAGACCAGAGTGGATGTCTGAGTCTATGAACGGGGCCATCACAGACACCTGGAGCTCTGTGCGGGCGGGGCCAGCATTTACCTGGTTCGTTCTATGCCAGCACCCAGCACTGCCTGTGCAAACCTCTCACTGATGAATCACTGATTTGAGGATTGGATATTGGAATGGATGGATAAACCAAAGAAGGGAAGGTTTTGATTTCTGTTTGTTTCAATCCTCACCTGAGGACATGGAGAGAGAGAGAGAGAGAGAGAGAGAGAGAGAGAGAGAGAGGAACTGCTCGGTTGCCTTCCACATGTGCCCTGACCAGGAATTAAACCAGCAACCTTTCAGTGCACAGGACGATGCTCAACCAACTGAACCACTCGGCCTGGTGGGAAGGTGGGAAGGTTTTCATTTTAAATGAGCGCATAGTTTTCATGTTGGAGGGGTCCCATATCCCAGAAATCTCAACAGCTACACATTGTCTCCTGATTCTCAGGCCCCCAAGTGGAGGGGGGAAATCACATCCGATCTTGCTAAACTTTCCTGGGAACCAAGGAAAAACTTTTTATTCTTTTTAAGTAGGCCTGAGCCTACTCAGCAGGGAACAGAAGACAGACGCAAAGGCAGCGTGATCGAGGTGGCTGACTGCGCAGCAAAGGAGAGAGAAGCACCCACGCCTTCGCCCTCAGGTTGTCACTGTAGAAAGGTTAGTTATGAATGGTGGCACCATGAGGAAACAGCTGGGCCCTGCCATTAAGTGTAAGCTGTCAAGATGTGTTAAACCCCAGTGGTCCTGTGACTGCTCGCTGCCCGGGATACACACTTGCATATGTACTGCAGCGGGACTTGCTTTAATGAAAAGTTAGGAACAACGGAACAACTCAGAAGAAAAGCTCAATTAAATAGAACAGATAGTGCTGACCTATGATATAGAATATGTTTGAACGAAAAAGTTGTTTCAAGAATGATACAGAATGATAAACTTGATTTAAGACACATGGGAGATTCTATTTAGTTTTTACACGTGTGGTACTTCCCAAGCTGATGGCAACCAGTGACTCTGGGTTCGGGGAGAAGAGACAGGGATTGGGTGGGTGATCAAAGGAGGTATTAGTTTTGTGTGAAGAAACTTTAATTTTGTGGGAGAAGGTTTACATGTGCAATGGAGCATAGCAGTTAAGTAGGAGCATAATCTTTAGTGTCAGACCTGAATTTGAATTCTGACTTTGCCGCTGACTAGCTGTGTGGCCTTGGGCATGTTGCTTAACATCTCTGTGCCTCATTCTCATCATCTGTGACATGGGATGACAATATCCGTCTCACAGACATTAAGAAGATCAATGCAGATAAAATGCTTAATGGCAGCTATTAATATCATGTGTTACTGAAAGAATTCAAATTAATTGAAACTATCGTCCAAGAAATGCAGGAAGGGAAGAAGGAAAGAGGAAAGAAGAAGCGTTTACATTGCTCCCTCCACAGCAAGGGCGGGCTTCCATCAGGAGAGTGTTTACCAAACAGAATGTCCTCTTGAATCCTCTGGAAATGTCGCGTCTTCCTCCCACGCTCGGTGTAATTATCGCGGCTGGAGCTTCTCCTTCGCACAGACCCAATCACGCTGCGGCGGCGCGAGAGTTCAGACAGCGAAATGTCTTCCTCTCTCTTTCTTTTCAACATAATCTAAATTTAACAAGCCCATTAAGGGGAACGCTTCAACAGGCGACATTGAGCTGATTACAATATTTAATAATCCTGCTCCCAGACGAGGGCTTTTCAACACCAGCGCGGAGCCAGAGCTGTGCTCAGCGTAGCCTTTTGTGCCAGGATGGTGTGGGGGTGTCAGATGGGGAGCCCCTCTGTGCTCCAGCAGAGAGGGAAATAACTGGTCGCCCTGGCCGGGCCATGGAGAGTCCCCCGTTCTTGGTAAAGTTGGGAGCCAGCTTCCCTCCCCCCACAACAGAGCAAGACACTGTTCCACAGGAGAGGCCTGGCCCCGCTGTCGGAGGCTCTGCAGCCGGCCCAGGTGCCGCGGCGAAGCTGGTGAGCCGCCTCGCTGTTCTGGTCTAGATCAGCTGCAAAGCAAAGGGACTTGCCAATGTGAGGACTTTGCATCACCAGTTTAAGCCTCTGTGGTTATGATTCTAGAGCCCCTTGCCTTTGCCACGTGACTGGAAGGACAACCTCCCCTGAGAGCTGGCTCTTTGAAGGCACAGCCTTGCCCGTGGGCACAGACCCCGCCTGGACACCCTGAGGTCCCGAAAGTGCCTCCCGCCGGGCCCACAAGCGGAAACCTCTCATTTGTGGGGCAGAATCTCAAATCCTGGAAAGGTCTTTCCTGTTATGAGGAAGAGGCGAGTCTGCAAACTGGAAATGGGTGGTGGGAGTGGACCCCGAGGATCTGGGGCCTGTCCTGAGAAAGGCTGTGTCCCTGTCAGAGACCTGCGGACAGCGGTGGCTGTGCCTCTGTGGATGGGGTCCCTCCTCCGCTGCCGCTGACACTGCGGTCCTCTCCGCTCCCCTGTGACCCGCATTTCGCCCTGGATGCTCTGGCGCCCTCCCTCGCTGGCCTGTGTCTCAGGTTATGCTCTCGGGTTGTCTCTGCCTTTCCTTCTCTCTCGCCTGCACATTTTCTTTTGGTCTCAAATGTACTGACCTTTGAGGCTAGTGTGGGTGTCTGAGAGTATTCGGGCTTTTAAAGATTCAAAATGCACCGCCAGATAAAGGGGAAAGTCAGCCCAGAAACCCCAGTGCCCAACCGCCCACGGGAGCCGCCCTTGACAGCCAGCGCTCACCTCCTGGGGCGGTCCTCAGAGGCCCTGGCTGGGCCTGATGGGGGCACTGAAAGGAATCAGCCACCCTGGTCCCTGAGGGAGGAGGGAGCCGGAGAGCTGGGCATCACCTGCTTTCCTGCCTCATGCCCTCGCCTGTGGGCCGCCTAGAGAACAGCCCAGGGAACCGGATGTCAGACAGGCCGCTGGCCTGGCCCCTGGGGCTCCCGGGGCAATCGGGCTTTGGTTGATCACAGGATCGACTTGAGCGCTAGCCCCAGTGTAAACACACGGCAGAAAGGCGGTGCCTCCTGGGAGATGCACAGTGTGTTCCTGCGGCTGCCAAAGCCCCTCTCCTTCCCCACCCTCCCCCACTGCACAGGGAGGGGCGCGAGGCTGCCTGGCTGGGACTCAGAGGGGACAGCGGGCCTGGCCGCCAGCCCCGCACTGTTACTGCCTGCTTCCCCCCAGGTCCCTGGCCACGTGAGAGCGCAGCCTGGCTTGTACGCCGGGATCTAACCTGATGCTTGACACACAGTCAGAAAAAGTATCTATTTGCTGAGTTTGAGAAGCAGAAGGAGGTCTCAAACCAGGCAGAAGGCTCTGCGCAGCCCACCCAGCCCTCTGACCCGGGCTGCATACCGCCCCCCCCCCCCCAGCTTTCTTCTTGAGGTAAAGCAGATTTATACCTAAGAAATAGTGATAGGGCTGCTTTCAAGGCACAGCTGGGACACATCAAGGAGGAAAGGAGGCAATTTAACCTGTATTAAAATAATCTTGGATTTTTAAAAAATCACACATAGAAATTATCCTATCAAATGTAGATATAACTTTAAGTTTTGATAGTTAATATAACACAGCAATGGTGAATCATTTTAAATGGACAACTATATCCAGCGACAATGAAGTTTCTTGTTTACCCTCCTGGCCAGCAAATAGTGGTCCCCAGAGGTGCCCGTGTCCCGCCCCTGCCATCTGTGTGGCGAAAGGAACTTCGCTGATG
>NW_005872384.1:32076-56224 GCF_000147115.1 Myotis lucifugus | reverse complement strand
GGCTTTGACCGGGACTGTGAGCGGGGCCTGTGAGCGGGCTGTGAACGGGGCTGAGAGCTGGGCCTGTGAGCGGGGCTGTGAGCGGGGGCTGAGAGCTGGGCTGTGAGCGGGGCTGTGAGCGGGGCTGTGAGCGGGGCTGTGAGTGGGGCTGAGAGCGGGGCTGTGAGTGGGGCTGAGAGCTGGGCTGTGAGCGGGCTCAGGCTGGAAAAGGCAAGGAAGTGAGAATCTCCTGGAGCCTCCAGAAGGAACAGGGACCTGTGGACCCAGCACTGTCCGATAGGGGGCGCCATTTTAAACCACTGAGTGAGTGGGGATTTGTATTAGGAAACTACTACAACTCTGACTTCTCATTCCCCTTCCGGAGGCAATTACTCCTCCCTGTTCTTTTCTCTCCTTCAGAAACAGTCCAGGTAGATAGGTAGATAGATAATGATAGATAGATAGATAGATAGATAGATAGATGATAGATAAATAGATGATAGATAGGTAGGTAGATACACATACATAGGTGATAGATAGGTGATAGATAGGTAGGTAGATGATGGAGTGAACCCTGAAAAAAAAAAAAGACACCTACCAAGTAGGGCTCCTGTTGGCTAACTGAGCTAAAAATATTTTTTTAAAGCAGATTTTAATTTTTCAAAAAGAAACCTCGCAGGCATTTCTGCTCAGGGCCTCTCAGCAAACTGCACTCCTTGGAGAAGCCTCTAGTCTGCCCTGCCTGCCTCTGCACTGACCTGCCTGCCTGCATTATAAAGGTTTCCTGGAATCCTATTTCAACCAATAGGATGGAGGCTCTCCCCATCCAGTCAGAGCTGCACAGCTCTGTCCAATCAGAGAAGCTCTATTCTGACCAATCAGGGGCCAGGGGAAGGAACTTCTGCTTATATAAGCCAGCTCCTCTCTGGCTGGGATAGTGCATTTTCCACAGAAAACTGAAGACTGCGCTTGCCAGGTGGGAGCCGACGACGTCTTCACAGCCATGCCATATTACCGTCTACCTGCTTGCACTTAATAAAGCTTCTTCTTAACTGTACCCCAAACTTGGAATTCCTGTTGGTATTGAATTGATGCCAATGACCATTGGTTGACAATAGATATAGAGATAGATATAAGCATGTATGTGATAAATTCATAGATACATAGATGCAGAGAAGTGGATATGGAGATACAGAGGTAATAGAGATGACATACATGTCATCTGACATCTACTGTAAGCCATCATAGATACTAAGCATATGTGCATAGGTATGTATGTATAGTTTCTATGTTTCACACAAATAACAATACTGTACATCTTTCTTCACCTCCCTGTTTTCTTCTAATGGTATATCTCAGAGACCTTTAATATCAGTGCCCATAGATAGGCCTTGTTCCTCAAAATACATATTTTAATTAAAAATATGAAAAAACTCAGCAAGGAATTCCTGGAGACTCAGTGTGCTTTGGCTTCTTGTTTCTAGCACCACGGGTCTCCTGGATCGGCTGGATCGGCCCCTTCTCCGGTTCCCTGAGGAAATTCACTGGGTGGTTCTGCTGCTCCGTCCACTCCTCTCTGCCCCTCTCCTACATCCAGGTCTTCTTCTAACAGAGAAAGTCAGGCCGGAAGTGGTGTAGTGATGCCTGGGAACAGTGCGCTTCTCCCACACATGCACTTGTCCATTAGAAATCACCTGCCCAGCTAGCACTCATTTCTCTGAAACCAGGCAGTCCTGGTTCAAACTCTGGCTGAACACCTACGACATGTGTGGGCTTGTGCTGCTGCTTCACCTGGGATGGTAGCCTCTGAGTACAGCAGCCTCATTACTTCGTGGTGTGGAAGATTTAATTAAGAGAGACGCCGTGTACCTAGCCCAGTACCTGTGTTGGAGCTCCCCAAGGATTCTCAAGAAAAACTCAAAAAAGCTGTTATGTTTAATTATAGTAAAAAGATACATCTTAAAATCAGCCAAAGAAATAGACGCACAGGCAGAGCCCTGCCCGCTGTCCCATCCCAGCGGCATCACGCAGAGAGCACTCAATTCCCCTGGCAATGCCACGCGACCGTGTGTGCACCATCTCCAACCCGGAGGGCCACCCACGCCTTGGCGTCCGGGAATGTTGAGGGGTCAGTCACAAAGCATGGAGCACCTCAGCCACCTGACTGTCAAAGTGCTAGCGCAGGCCCCAAGCCTCGGATGCCATAGTAATTATTTGCCATGAATCACAGTGTTCGCATAAATCAGCGGGCATGGCTCAGAGTCGCAGATACACAGAGACACTCTTAGCAGGCAGAATATCGCAGATACTCACAGGCCCTCCCAGCAGCTGGCCACGGGCCAGGCCTGAAGACCTTTGGAATGTAAATAAAGCTTTGTGTCTGTCTCCCAAGTCTCCACTCAAGCGAGATTACGAATAAGCCAACAATAAGCTCCCAGCCCTGCGCGCTGCCTCTGTGCTGAGCACGGCTTCAGTGCCATCCCACTTGATTTTCCCAATAATTCTCAGTGGTGTCACTCCTTTCCTGTTTTGCAGAAGATGAAACCAAGCCAGGGAAATTGAGTAATTTGTTTAACATCATCCTGCCACTGCGTCTGGGGCGAGGATTCAAGCCAAGCCTCTAACAGCAGAGCGAACCCCGTCATCACCCCTACTTCCCCCGCATTTACCAAAATGGGCACCAACAGAGACCAGGGACATGGCACGGTCACCTGGATGCTCTGCAAATCCACAAATTTTCTCATCTCTTTCTTAAATGTCAATTCCCTGAGGAAGAGTGCTGTAGATCCTCAAACTTAATTCAATCCGCCTGTCACACACCCACAACTTGAGACAGTCGGGAAGAAACGGAGACTTAGGTCATGAGAGGAAGTCGGGAAAGGCAGGTGCCTCCCGCGGCTGCCAGGAGCCGGTGGACAGCCTGTCCTTGGCAGGAGGGAGGGCCCAGCGGCCTCCGCCAGCTGTCAGCGAGACTCATCCTGACGGGCCCCTGATGGCTCCTGTCTGGGGAAGTCGAAGAGTTGGATGTTTCTGAGGAAGGCATTTGCTGAGGGAAAAGGGCATGGCATTTGTACAAGCTTTTAAATCATTATTTTAAATGTTAAATGTTTAAGTTTCTTGGACCCTGGACAAAGTCCCAAATCACTCTATTATTTAAAGCTCACAAAGTCGTGCATGTTATTGCTTCTTCAAAGCACACAATAACACAGTAATAACCATCATTTCAAATTCATAGTAGCTATTTTTAATATATGCATTATACGTTTCTTGAAAGCAAGAATAATTTCTGATTTATTTATCAATGACTAAAAAAAGTGCCTGGCACTCAGCAGACTTGTCAATCAATGCTTGATGAACAAGCAAATGAATAAATTAATACAGTGTTATCAGTGGTATGTTTTCCTTAGACCAGTGGTCGGCAAACTCATTAGTCAACAGAGCCAAATATCAACAGTACAACGATTGAAATTTCCTTTGAGAGCCAAATTTTTTAAACTTTTTAAAATTTTTCCTGACAAATAAGACAGGTCAGAAGGCCATTTAAGTTTTGAATAAACGCAAAAGTCTCGGTCCATTCAACTTTAAATTCACGGTTTTCGTCTTCCGTTTTTCTTTGCTTCTTCTTTGTAGCCATGTCAAACAGGGCACCTAAAAAAATGTTTCATTTTATAATAATAAAGCCACCAACACAAAATAATTACAATTCTTAAATTGATGACAAAAATACCTGTAGGATTTGCAGCTGGTTGGAAAAATACAGGTAACTTTATGCTTCGAGTAGGTACTTTTGTCACCCGCGCGCGATTTGCGGACGCGACTAGCACTAACCACTGCACATGAGACTGCTGACTGGCTCACTCAACTCGTGCATGAATCATGCGCCTCCCCCACGCTGCGTATCCCGCGTCCCGTCTGCGCCGCGTCTCCCGTCGCCCGACCGACCGACACCCCCCACTTCTTCTAACGCCACTTCTTCAAAATAGACTCGCCCAGGCCGAAAACCGACTTCTGCGCATGGGCCATGAAGTTTCAATCGCACTCTACGTGCGCACCCGCACGTGGTATTTTGTGGAAGAGCCACACTCAAGGGGCCAAAGAGCCGGAAGTGGCTTGCGAGCCGCGGTTTGCCGACCACTGCCTTAGACGTTTCTTACACCCCCCAGGGAAGGCTAACCATTTGAGGATGAAATGTGATCCTATGGGAATAGGAAGAAAGTAATATGGACTCAACCATGTGCCCCCAGCATGCGTATGTTGCAGCTCTAATCCCCTGTGTGACTATTTGGAGACAGGGTCTGTGGAGAGGCCATTAAGGGTGAGTGAGGTCATGGGATGGCACTCTGCTTCCATAGGTCTGGTGTCCTTATAAAAAGAGAGACCAGAGAGCTCACTCTGTCTGCACCATGTGAGAACACTGAGAAGGCAGCTGTCCCCAAGGGAGGAAGGGGGATCTCATCAGAAACCAAACTGGCGGCACCTGGATCGTGGACTCCCCAGACTTCAGAACTGTAAGAAAACACATTTCGGTTCCTTAAGCCGCCCAGTGTGTGTTGCCTTGTTATGACAGCCCAAGAGGATCCATCAAAGGCTGTGGAGGTTACCTGCACAGCCTCAGAAGCAAGATTTGACTGAGTTCAACCCCATCTCCTCAATTTACGAACTTCATATGTTTCAGCATATTCATTATCCTCTCTGTGCCTCCATGTGCACATCTATATGGTGAAAATAACGCTAGTCCATCTCACAGGGCGTAGGCGGGGAAATGGCTTATTCTTACATGGAAAGTGCTTAGAACAGAGCGGGGGCGTGGCGTGTGCTGTATGTGTGGGGCAGGCTGTGTTTCCCAGATGGCCACACAAGGTCTCATCCATGTGCCCTTTGGCCTTGAATCTCACCACTCCTTCCTGGACAGGTGGAGTCCACGTTCCCTTTCCTAGAATCTGGGTTTTCCCTGCAACCTGCTTTGGCCAATGGGATGTGGTAGAAGAGAGCTGTGTATTTAAGACCAGGCTTCAAAGACCAACTTCCATCTTCAGCTCTTGGAACACAGATTTTTGAAACCTTCACCTGTGAGGAAGCTAAATTAGCCACAAGGAGGCCTGAAAGGAGGAAGAGCGGGCCCCAGCCGACATTCCCAAATGAGCTTCCAGAAGACATCCAGCGACATTGTCAGCCATGTGAGAGAGATTGACTTAGACCCCCACTTTCCCAGAACCTCAGCTGATACCACATGAACCAGGAATCCCACCTGAACACCACAATATCATGATAACAATCTACATATATAAAAGGTTAATATGCTAAGTGTCCGTCCAACCTGTAGCTATGATGCACACTGACCACCAGGGGGCAGACCTCAACACAGGAACTGCCCAGTTGCAGTGACTTGGCAGCGGCAGTTCTTGGGTGATGCACCCCAAAACCAGAGAGGAGGGAGCCTCATTCCTCTCAGTGCCACGTGATTCCACCTTCAGCTGTGGGTATGTTGTTGCTGGGGCACTGTCGGCCCCGAATCTGGTTTACTGCACACTTACCTTTACGTTTCACACCCTGTATGACAGCAATTTTGCAGAGTGCCCTCTTGCACTCCGGGACCCCTCAGGGATGTCAGAGAGCCGGTTTCAGTCCGATCCCCGCAAGCCAGGCCCAGGAACCCCACCTGCTGGAGGGATCCTGCTCACTCTGCAGACTCCCTTCAAGCCACAGCGCCGCCCCAGGTGTGCCAGCCGGGGAGGGATCACAGGAGGTTGGCTCCAGGGCGTGTCCAGCCCGTCTCGCCCAGTCCCACCCCACGGCCATCTTCTAATTAATTTCCTTTCAATGTGTGCAAATCCATGCACTGGATCACTAGTAAATAATAATTGTTTTGAGGCATACAATTTACACAGCAAGAGATAATTCAAACAGAAATGAGTACCAGAAGTTATGTCCTGTGTAACAAAAATCCTCAATAATGTGGTAGTAGCTTTGGGTTGGGAGACAGCATAGACTGAAGGGCAGGGTAGTAGCTGTCACACTCTTTGTTAAGGCTCCAGAAAAATATAACAAGGTATGTCATATATATATGTGTGTATATATATATATATCCTATATAATAAAAGCCTAATATGCTAAGTGTCCAGTCATCGGTGACAGGACTGTTCAACCAATCAAAGCATAATATGGTAAAGATATGCTAAGGCTGCTCAACTGCTCACTATGACATGCACTGACCACCAGGGGGCAAACCCTCTGACCGATAGGTTAGCTAGCTGCTGGGATCTGGCCGATCAGACTGATTGAGATGAGCCGGACATGCACTGGAGCCCTCCTGTGGTCCCTCCCCAGCCTGATCATGCACCAGTGGGGTCCCTTGGCCTCGCAGGCACCCTCTCACAATTAAAGACCCCTCGGGGGATGTCGGAGAGCTGGTTTCAGCTCCATCCCACAGGCCATTCCCTTTGGGAGGGTGCCAGACGCAGGACTCACAGCTGGTGAGTGTTGCTGCAGTATTGCGAGCCTCTTCCGATCGGGACTGATTGGGCACGAGCCCGAAGCAGATGCAGTGGGGCCGGGATGAGCGGGAGTGGCAAGTAGGAGCTGCAGGTGGTGTTGGACTGCAGGTTTTGGCCTGATCCCTGCAGGCCACAGGCCACCCAGAGGGACCCCACCCATTCATGAATTTCTGCACTGGGCCTCTAATATATATATATATATATATATATATATATATATATATATATGTATATATCACAGAATTGTGAGAAATAATAACTTGTTTTATGCAACTATGTTGTGGTGTGGTTTGTTGCACAGAAACAGATAACCAAAACAAGGAATGTTAGTTTAGTTTTTACTGTGATTTTAAAACATATATATTTCTATGGTGTTTGATTTTCCTTGCTTTGGCTCTGGCCCACCTTGGATTCAGTGAAGAAAGGGTCCTCAGTATGTTCAGGTGTCACTCGACCTTTGCTTGCGGTGAAGCAATTATGCACATCACTTATTCACAGCCTGCCAGAGCCCAAATAGAGTCAGAGATTGGGAGACGCAAGATGACACAAATACCTGTCGGATAACATGATGAAGCTTAACAAGGATGAATGTAGCCTTGAATTAGTATTAAAAAGCCAGCTGCCACAGGCATGTGGCTTAGCAGAAACACACACTTAAAAACTCAGCCTTGCCCTAGCTGGTTTGGCTCAGTGACTAGAGCTTCAGCCTGTGGACTTAAGGGTCCCAGGTTTGATTCAGGTCAAGGGCACACATCTGGGTTGCAGGCTCAATTCCCAGTATGGGCCATGCAGGAGGCAGCCGATCAATGATTCTTTCTCATCATTGATGTTTCCATCTCTCCTGCTCCCTTTCTCTTTGAAATCAATAAAAATATTTAAAAAAATGAACTCAGCCTTTTTTGTTTTTGTTTTTGCATGCATGAAGTTTATAAGTATCGAGGGAGTGATGAGGTTGCCAAAAAAGCTTATGTGGTTGTGGACTGTATTAACAGAAGCAGAGCACCAAGAATAAGGAAGGCTATATATTTACTCTACTGGGTCAGACCACACATAGAAGGCCCATGTTTGCCCAAAGCACTTAAAAACTGAAAAAAATGGAGTCAATTCTGGGGAGAGTGACAAACCAGTGTTAGAGACAGAGCAGTCAGTTCCCCTCCATCTTGTAGCTTGTATCCTATATAATAAAAGCCTAATACGCTAAGTGTCTGGTCATCTGGCCATCCGTTCAACCAATCAAAGCATAATATGCTAATGATATGCCAAGCTCAACTGCTTGCTAGGACATTCACTGACCACCAGGGGACAGACTCTCTGACTAGTAGGTTAGCTTGTTGCTGGGGTCTGGCAGATCAGGACTGAGCGTGATGGGCTGGACACGCCCTGGCGCCCCCCTGCAGTTCCTCCCCGGCTGGCCAACCTCCCGCCTCCCTCTCCAGCCCTGATCGTGCACTAGTGGGGTCCCTCGGCCTTGCCTGCGCCCTCCCGCAATCTGGGCTGAGGAACTCCCCCTCACCCACCGAGTGCACAAATTTCATGCACCGGGCCTCTAGTTTTATATAAAACCACATGAGCCAACAGCCAACAAGGTAATCTTGGAGAGGTAGGAGTTATAAAGCAAATGAATAAGCTGGAGACAAAAGGGTTGGTGGGACTGGAAGTCTTTATATTGCTTATCCAAAGAAAATCTGTCCACAAAATGAAATCTTAAATGAGATTTAACTCATGAGAAGAAAGTTATGTAAAAGAATTGGGAAGCAGCCCAACCGGCATGGCTCAGGGTTGAGCATCGACCTATGAACCAAAGGTCACAGTTTGATTCCTGGTCAGAGCACATGAATGGATTGTGGGCTCCATCCCTGGTGCGGGATGCGCGGGAGATAGCAGATCTCTCTCATCATTGATGTCTCTCTCTCTCTCTCTCTCTCTCTCTCTCTCTCTCTCCCTTCTTCTCTGAAATCAATAAAAATATATTTTAAAAAAAGAATTGGGGAGCATCTTTCTAGTTCATAGAAACACAAAGTGAAAATATTCCCCACCTGGGACAAGTTGGCATGTTTGAAAACAATAGAAAAGAAGCCAGCGTGGCTGCAGCCTCATGAGACAGGGAGAGCGGTGTAAGCTAAGAGAAATTGGTGGGCAGGGGGCTGGGCGGGGGGGTGCTTCCATCCTGAATTCAAATGCCGTTCCACTGTCCTCAAAGTATTGCTGTCCCTGTCATGCTTTGGGGCTTGACCGATATGATGCTTGTGCATAGAAGGTATAAGGAAAGGGGTCCGAGGAGCAGCCCAGAACGCCCTCATTCCTGGAGCCATCCTCAGCTCTCGGAGGCCGGCATGTGGAGTTTGGGGTCAAAGTCTGTGTGTCCCCAAAAGGTGACACTGTCATCTTGATTGGCGGAAACTATGGGGCTTGTTCAGCTCAGCAAAAGGCAGAGTTTTCTATCCCCATATCTGGTGACAGACTCTGTCCTGATAGGTAGTGAGTTTCTCGGGGCAGGAAACGTCTGAGTGAAGTGTGGGTCCTGCCTGAGGCTACAGTAGCTGGACATCACACAGCTGGGCACATGCCATGGTTGGGAATGGTCGACATGCCATTAAATAACACTGAACCAAGCAGTAACATGGTTATTCTTTCTCAGCCTGTTGGGTTTCATCCCCATACAACAAGGTTGTGTGTTCAATGCCTGGTCAGGACACATGCAAAAATCAACCAATGAATGCATGAATTGGGTGGAAAAACAAATTAATGCTTCTCTCTCTCTCTCTTTCCCCTGCTCCCTCTTTCTCTAAATCAATAAATTAAAACAAGAAGTGCCCTGGCTGGATGGTATGGCTCAGTTATTTGAGCATCATCCCATGCACCAAGAAGTTGCAGGTTCGATTCCTGGTTGAGGCTCAGTCCCTAGTAGGAAGTATGCAGAAGGCAGGTGATCAATGTTTCTCTCTCTCTTCCTCTCTCTCTAAAAATGAATAAAGTCATATTTTTAAAAGCAATTCCTTTCTATTATTCCAGTTTTGTCCAGGGGAACATCTCATGTGTTCTTAGTAGCTAACATTTGCTTTGATTCTCCTTTTACAAAAGGAGATAAATCCTTAGGTAAAGATTTTTTCTTGCAAGACTTTTTTAAAACTATTTTTCTCTCATTGTATTTATTTATATGTGGATGTGTATATATATATAAGGTAAATGATGTGGAATTTATATTTATGGCAGTAATTTAAACAGTACTTTTATAATAAAGTACATTATTAAAGAATCATTTTGATTTAAAGAAAAACATCATGCATACAGGCATGGATGCTGTCAATGCTGTGGGCTGTGACTATGGGGAAAAGTCACTACAGCGCCAAGAACATAAGTGCCTTCTGAAAGCCCTGGTTAGACCCTAAAGTCTTCCCCGGTCTGGAGCTCTGCAGACTCTATGGGATGAAATCGGGTTTAAATTGCTTTGCTGATTTTCAGAGCAAAGTCAACCCTTTCCAGGAAAGCAGCAAGCTGGACTCAGCTACGCATGTTTGGTTGAGTGGAAGGGTCCTCGCTAAGGATTTGGCCACAATCTTTGCTATCTTATTTAGTTCCAGGTTCAGAAAACCCCAGTGTAACCACCAGCCAAGGTGTTGCTGTGAAGGTGACTTTCAGATGTGACTGGCATTTACAATCAGTGACTTTAAGTAAAACAGATTGGCCTCCATATTAGGGGTGGGTCTCCGCCAATCAATTGAAGGCCTTATGAGTAAAGACTTAGGTTTTCTGACAAAAGCAGAAATTCTTCCTCTAGACTACAACATAGAAGTGCTGCCTCAGCTCCAACTCTCGGGCTCAAGACTCAACATCAACTTGACCTGGGAGACTAGCCTGCCCTGCAGTCTCATGCTTGCCAGCCCCACAGTCACATGAGCAACTCCTCAAAGTAAGTTTCTCTCTCTTTCTTGATAGGTTGATAAAAAGAATGTCTATATCTATCTATATACCCATATCTATAATTTCTCTCCCTATGTGTGTCTATATATATAAAAAGCAGTAACAAAAACCATAGAGGAACTTATTGTTTTGTGCTACTAATATTACGGAGGTGGGCTTCAGGTAATACTTGATCCCGGGCCCAAAGGGTAGCATGAAAATTTATTTTTACCGATTTCTTGGCTCTGATTTCTGATTGTAAATTCGTCCGCAGCCTCTACAAGGTGGCCCTTGGCAGCTTGCATCCTTCCAAGTGCAAGTACAAAAGTGAAGACGGTATCTCACTCCCCAACAGTTCAGCTAACTGTGCTGGGCCTGATGCCTCTGGATCCAATAATCACACGCTCATCCCTAAACTAATCAATCACTGAGGTCATAGAATGGACTCACTGCTCCCCTCAGCCAGAGGCCTGGGAGTAGAGAGGGTTGGCTCCCCACAGGGAGTGAATTCAGGGGCTTACTATCAGAACGAGGGTGGGAGGGTTTGGGACAGGAATAGCAGATCCATGGCACTGGTGACTCTCAAACATTAGTGTGCACAAGCATCACAGGGGCATTGGTTAGAATGAAGGATCTGATTCATTAGTTCTGTGATGGGATGTGGAATTCTGTCTCTCTGATAAACTCCAGGTAATTCTGATACTGCTTTGAGGGACCACCCTTCGAGTACCAAGCCAATATACCGTTGGGTGAGAAGGGCCAGGGCAATGAAAGCTCTGCCTCCGCTCAGCATGTCACCAGCCGCCCCCTCCCTTCAGTGAGGCCTGGGCTCCCATGCGCACAGGAAGCCCATCTCCTCCTGGCCTGCTGGGGCGTGGACAGAAAGCTGGTCAGATGCGTACACCACGCAGCAAGAGCCCGGGGCTGCAGGGTAAGTGAGGGCAGAGGAGGTGGCCCCAGGTGCCTTTGTGCAGAAGTCTGCCCTCCTCAAGGCTTCCACCACTCGAGGCTGGATCAGAGCACAGCCCCGAGCTGCTGTTTGTATTCCAAGAGCGAGATTCACTGGAGGAACCAGAGGTCAAGGCAGGGTCAGACAATTTCATGGTTGAAGACTTTAGCCCATACCGCATACATCTCCGATAAGGTGTTTATTGCTGGAGGGGAAATTTTAACTTTGTTGGACAAAGGAGCCCAAAGTCTTTTACTTTTTAAGTATCATGTTCGTCTTTCCGCTGAAGGCTTCCAGTCGGTCCTCTGCGTGTGGGTTTAAAGACCGCAGGGTTTGGGAGGCAGCTGGCCTGAGAGAATTACTGAGCCTTTTAGAAAATGTCTATGATTGGACCAAATGTTCCAAGTTAGATGCCAGATAATCAATAGCTGATTCCATCGGGATTTTAGCTGTTACAAGAAATAGTTATATTTTTGTCATTAGGGGGATTTGATTAATCTTTCATGGTTGATCCAGTTCTCAGATATTGACCACAGTGATTGCCATACAAATAAATAAAATGAATACAAAAACCTCAGCATTCTTAAAGCCGTAGCAATTGATGTCACAGGATCCTACCACGACTTGTAATTTCCCACCACATTTCACAGAGACAAGTGTGGCTTAGCCCGGCAAGGGACCTTGAGTCATGACATGGGTAGGGGCTCAGGGTTCAAGCCACATGTCTACATGAGTCAGAAATCAATCTCTCTGGTAAAACTGTTTTTAAATAAAGAGGGCTCATTTCTAAAATATTTTACTTAAATTCAGTTAAGCAGTGGATTTTAAGTTCATTTCACAGAGCCTGCCCCATAAGAAGTGTTCAGCTGCATTATGAAACGAATTATACTAGAAAGACATAATTTTCCCTATCAGAGTTGGATTTCTAATATAATTGTGTAAGGAAATAAAACTGTATGTGCAAAGGGACAGAGGCACAAAATTGCCTGTTGTGTTTCAAAACAGGCCAAGATTTTGATACTAATAAAACAATGAACTCCATGGTTGGAACATGAGAGGCAAGTATGAAAGGAGGAAGGGGCTGGATTATAATGTGTATATGTCAGACCCTGTCAGTTGCAAGTTGTAAAATACGATTCAATTGGTTTGAGCATAAAGGAAATTATATTGGTGCATGTAACTAAAATTATATTGGTGCATGCATACAGGACAGCTGGATTCAGGCATGGCTGGACTGGGTGTTCAAGTGCTATCATCAGGAATTTGTCTTCATGTATATCTTAGTTCAGTGCTTCCCATTTGTTTCTATTTTCATACAAGCTCTCTCCTAGAGGTGAAAGGTGGCATCGGCAGCCCCAGCTTACATGCTCCTAGTTGAGGAGTCCCACTGGAAACAGATGCTCATGGTCTGAACAAAACACCAGGGTCTGACCTTGTTAGCTCTGATCTGTAGCCCAGGCTAGGTTACGTGTTTATTCTCTAACCAATCGGTCTAGCCCAGGGAATATGATATTCTCGTTGGCCTTCCTGGACCATGTCCATCTCCCTGAACCCTGGACGTGTAAGCAGTCCTACCCAAATGCATGGACTGAATTTGGGAGAAGTAGAAATTCTAAAAGGAATACTGGGTCAAGTAGAAAAGCAACCACACCAAAAAAATAAATAATTGTAGCATGCTGTTTGACGCCACTTAGATAATATTCCACTAAATGCAAACTAATCTCTAGTGAAGGCAAGCTCAGTGGTTTCTGGGGGCGGGAGGAGAAGTAGAAAAGAGAAATTATCAAAAGGCAAGAGAAGTGCTCCAGGCAATGGATATACTCACAATCTTGAAAGTTTCTGGGGTATATTTGTATGTCAAAATTTATCAACTTATATACTTTATACATGTGTAGTTTATTGTATGTCATTTGTACTTCAATAAAGCTATAAAATGCTGGAAAAGGGGGGGAAGTATGATGGATGGTCAGGCCAAACAGCGGCCTATGCTAGTGTGCCACCCGGCAATAGAGTTGGCAAAAGTTTGTAATCAGAAGACTAAAATAATTATGGCTTTAAGATCAATGTGGACACCGTATGGATGAAGTACGGGTGCGATAATGGCTGGGGTAGAAACAAGGACACCCATTCAGAGGCCTGTGCTTTGGGGGCCCCACTGTACATCTCCCAGCCCATCCCAACCTCAAGGCTTTGCTGCACAGCCCCCTCTGCGCAGGTGTGACGGGCAGCCCCCCAGCTCAGTTCCACCTCAGCGCTCACTTTCTGTCCTATATCTTTATGTAGCGAAGTTGGGAAGGCACAGTCTCCAGCCTAGCACTCAAGCAGGCCCACCCCGTGAGTGCATGGGGGTGAGCACCCCAGGGGAGGTTGGAGCCAAAGGAGAAATGCTTCCTCATCCATCCCCTGGATGGGCAGTCCTTGCTGCGCTCTAAACACCTCCTCAGAAGCTCCCAGCTGGACCCGGCCCCTTTGGCCGGCACTGGTGGCCTCCTCCATGGGTCTCTCTCCCTCCCCCGCTCACTCTCCCCGACCACTTCCTGCAATAAATGGCCTGCATGGGAGGGTATGCCCTGCTTCCCAGGGCCTGGGGGCACCTGGGTGGGATGCTAGGGGCACAGGACAGTCTAAGTGGGTTGTGCTGAGAGGCTGACCAAGGCAATGCTGGTCTGAATGTAGAAGCAGAGGAGCATTATTCAAAGGCGACGAGTGGAACTTAGGAGGGAGCACATACACCGAACCCATCAAGCAATCAATAGAACCCGGAGAACACGCAATGGCAGGCATGATTACTTCACAAAGAACATACAGTGTTAGAATCACATAGGATCTGTGACTCAGACAAGGAGTTAATACTTCAGTTTGTGGGACATTTAAATCGTGGACACTCTAATCCAGATTCATTTTTAAATGCCATAATGATTGTTTACCAATGGTCCTAAGATATGAAGCAACCATCATTCATGCACTAATGAGAATGATGACCGGATGGAGGAATTCAGACAGGGGGCATGGGCTTGGCTTGTCTTCGCACATGGTACCTGGTGCCTCGCCTGGAAGCCTATGGCCGGGGCCTGGGATCTTCCATTGGCTCGTTTACCTGCAGGTCTGCAGGCTGACACTATCAGCTGGGGCTTCCTCACAGCGCGGTGGGGTCCCGCGTCTCTTGAAGGGACTCAGCAAGTCACACAGTGTCAGTCTGTTGGTCACGGCAGTTACGAAAGCCTGCCTATGTTCAAGCGAAGGGCCCACAAACCCCATATTTTGACTTGTGAGGGTCACATTGTAAGAAGACCATATGGGATTGTATGCGAGTTTTCTATTGCTGCTAACAGATCACCACAAACTTAGTGGCTGAAGGCCATGCATCTCTAATCCCATGCACAGTGTTGTCCAGTGGAACTATAATGCAAGCCACGTGGGCCTTTCAAGTTTCTCTAGTAGCCACATTTATGGAAGTAAAAAGAAACAAGTAAAGCAAATTTTGATAGTATATTTGTTTAACCTGATATATCCAAAATTTTACTATTTCAACATGAAATAAATATCCTAGCAATTATTGAGATAATTTATATTTTTTACTAAATTTTCAAAATTCATTGTGCACACACAGCATAGCTTAATTTGGAGTGGTGGCAGTCAGACTGGGTAGCTACAGACGGTACATTAGAAGTTATTCTATGGCGGCCTCTAACCATGTGCATAGCAGGCTGACATCACACGCTCAGTCCAATGCCAAGCTGCCCCTTCTCCCAGGGGATGCCCCAATCCTGCAGATTGTCCCCCTGGCACTGTCTGGTGCACTCGTGTACAAGGGGCATAGGGCAGGGTGCAGGAAGCAGATTGTAAGCTGCTCCAGGCTGACCCTCAATAAAGTCATTCACTTGACACTTGGCCATTCTTCCCACTTCTGTTCTCGTTAGTAGCCAGCTGTGCTGGGAATAGGTAATTGAGCCAAGTTCTGAAAAATAAAATTTTATTCCTGTTTTCTCTTCTGGTGTTGGCACCATTACCATCCCTGAAGGGCAGGTTGGTAGATGGACAAGGCTTACCTTCAGAGTTCTTTGCCTTCCTTTTCAGCCAGGGGCCCGTGGACAACATCAATATAACCAATCCCATCCCAGGGAAAGATACCTTCTAGATGGTCAACTCCTTTCCCACTTACAACATGGAACAACATAGTCTTGGAAAACCCTCACTCATCCTCCTTGAGAAAACTTCTCCGGCACCACTAATCTCTCTCTTCCTTCATCCGAATGTCTTTGTGTATCTTCCTTCTACCAGAGCCCTTATTGGCTTTTATTTACTATGGTGGTTTGTTCATTTCTCTGCCACCCCCAATATATTGTTACATTTTCAAAGAACAAAGACCAAGCCCTTCATCTCCTCACTCCCTGTGATTATCACAAGCCTGTCCCCGTGGTAGATACTGAGTCATGGGGACTCCTTTGGCTCATTACATGGAGGGCAGCTAATTGGCCCTCTGGGGGAATGAATGCCTGACCTTGGCTTTATCTCCGTGCGCTTCTGTTGTTGTCCTGGGTCAAAGGAGCCACATGCAGTTCAAAGTGCTAGGGGTTGATACAGGGGGTTGACAATATGCCTCTTTAGCAAGAGGAGGAGGTCTGTTCATACACTGTGGGAGGGAATCAGTGAGATTCCTGGCCCTTTGCCTTTGACAATCGTCTTTCTGAGCAGCAGAAAGGGAGAGCCTCCAAGAGGTGGTTAATGCGCGCTCCTGCTGAGGACTTCCAACCGATCTTGGCCAAGAGAATGCCATTTCTCTGCCTGTCCCTCTGTCGCAGAGAGAAACTATGGAAAGGAGAGTTTCAAACAGACTGAAGGGGGTACACAGATATTTTCAAGGGAAACAGAGACTAGAGGAAGGCCATCTGGGGATAAAAGAAATGCATTCCTCAGCTCAGTGATAAAAGTTCATTTCCACGTTACACCACCTCCACTCCACGCTGCTCGGTGCTTGTTATCATCCTTAACCAATGGCACCCCCGATCCTCCGAGTGACACCCTCATTTCACAGGCCGTTGATCCCACAACTTGGGTGACTTTTATTCATTTTTTCATGTATTTATAGAGTTCATACTATTCGCCCGACACTGCCCTCAGTTCTGAGGAAGTAGAAATAAATCAGACATGTTTCCCTGAAGAAGCTCATATTCTGGTGGAGAAACATATAAAACATGAGATTATAATCCACTGTCGGAAGTCGGTAATGGAGCTGCCTCTGAGCTGCCGGTGGCGCAGAGAGAGTGCCCGCTCTGCACCGAGTTCATTCACTCAGCGTGGACAAGTTACCAAGCGCCGAGCGCTGGACAGGCTCCGGCCTCAGCAGTGAAAGCACAGTCGAAGTTGCTGTTTTGAACGCTCTCTGAGCTGATAAGAATGTGGATTTTCAGAGATCTGAAGGGATAACCGTATGGCCGGAGCTCAGTGGTCAAAGGGCAGGTGGCATGAAATAAAGCTGCAGAGCTGGACACGCCGTGAAGGGCTTTGTCGGGAACGCCAAGCGGTCAGCTTTACCTTTCCTTCCCTAGATGAATGGTTACAGGCCAGAAAGTAACAACACATGATTCATACTTTTGCATGATTATTCCGGCTCCCAATGGGAAGAATGGATCTGGGTGAGGTGATTGAGGGTAGAAGGAAATTCAAGATTTGGAGCAGAGAGATCAGTTGGGAAGCTGTTGGGCAGTTTAGGTGAGAAATTAGGTGCATTAGACTTGGAAATGGCAGTAAAGATGGGGAGAAGCGATGGGCAGAAAGGCATTCTCCAGACATAATAAGGCAGGATGAGCAAGAAGAAGCCAGCAAGTGAGAAAATGTGGAAGAAATATGGAGGCAAGACACAGTTGAGGAAATTTATCTTCTCCCTCGTCACAAGAAGAGCATAATCACACCAGAGACGTCACAGCCACCACCCCCACCACCACCACCGTCACCACCAGCACCAGCACCACCAGTGTCACCATCATCAGTATCACTACCATCATCATCTTCATTCTGAATGTCATCCATCACAATGGCGAATATTTTGTGATGCACAATACTGTTTGTTTAAAAGTGAATTTTCATCAGTATCAACTCATTTGAATTTCTCAAGTTGGCTCGTGTATTTTGAGTTCCCAAACTCTAACTACGACTTTGTTATTTGAAGCCTTCTTTCCCACCACTCCATTCATGGTTACTGGATGTTCAGCCCCTAGATATCTCTCCATTACCTTATGCTTTTTATCTCCTTTATCCTCATGTGCTGTCCTTCCTGGTTCAATCACGTGGCCAGACACTCCCTGGCTGTCTTTTATGGCCATGGAGGGTAGTCGTTCATTTGATAACCCTTTCCATCCCAACCAGCCCTTAAACTTAGATCCCTTGGAACATTCAATTTTTCTGATTATGCACATCACAACATTTTGAAGAGGGTAACCACT
The DNA here is from genome assembly GCF_000147115.1 of Myotis lucifugus. Taxonomy (NCBI): domain Eukaryota; kingdom Metazoa; phylum Chordata; class Mammalia; order Chiroptera; family Vespertilionidae; genus Myotis; species Myotis lucifugus. The sequence goes on along the minus strand of NW_005872384.1, from coordinate 38,459 downwards.
GTGATTCAACTTCCTTTATTTAATCTCCTCAGGAAATGTCTTTCACTTTTCAAATCACCTTCCCAGCACCCAGACCCTAGCATCGCAGGCAGGCAGCTCTGTGGAGTGGGGAACCTCACCCCTCACTTCAAAGCAAAGACAAAGGAGACCTTCACATCGCTCCCTGTGCCTCCTCAACTCTGCAGCTTAAAATCTTTGTTCATGTCATTCTTTTCATGATTTCAACTTATCTCTGTATCCAACCACGTCTTTGCAGTGTTATCAGTAATGAATAACAAACTAGTGGCCTGATTTAATTACTTTGATTGAGACGTTTAGGAGCAGTTTATCTTTAAAGGCTTTGAATTCCTTGGACCGAGGCTGCTGTCTAGATTACATCTGCCTTAATGATGCTAAAGTTCACCACGATTTCATCCTCTGTGTGCAGAGTGCAGTTTGGGGCTTGCTCACTCATTTCTCATCTCTGAAGTGAATAGCGGCCTATCCCCTAGGTGATCCCTTGGATTACAAGGAAGAAGCGGGTGCCCTTATAGTCAGCAATGTGCCCTGGTTAGGTGCCTGTCACCCCTGCATTCGCAAGGGACTCTAACGGCCACCCACCCCAGACATTCATCTGTTAACTCGTGTGATTTCAACTGGTAACAAAAGAGGCTAATCTATTTTTTAAATTGCCACAGAATATACTCTTGAACTCAACTCTATAGCAGACCACCAATTAAGAAAACTCCTACACAGAAGGTTACCTAAAAGATATGGTGCGCGATTTTGGAAATTTCAAATATGTCTCTGCACAAAGCCAAGCCACTAGCTCCCCGGGAACCTGCATGCCTGTGCAGACCTTTCACAGGTGAGCAGCTGAGGCGCAGCATTGACAACATTTGCTGGGGTTTCCCATTGCCTGTGACACTGTCATTTTTATCAATCCTTTGCTAGAACGAGTGGTGTCACTGTTGTCCCTGGGTCATCTATTTCCTCATGATACACACTCTGAAACCGGGGAGGTCCTCCTCACACCTGAGAGCGTTCGCTCACCTGCTGAATGTCTTTCTTTGACCCAGAAGCACCAGCAGGTGGACGTAGCTTGGAACCCACTGCAGGAGAGCGGAGCTGGGGAGTGGGCGTTTCTAAGATCAGTTCTTCCCAGTGGTATGCGGTTTCCAGTCCTCACATCTGAAACTTCATAGAGGAAATGAGAGAGGATGGGAAGTGCAGATCCGAAATGTGCCACAGAGCCAGGTAGACCTACGGGAACGGTGGGAGATGAGATTCGGGCTCAGCAGGGGCCAGGCAACCTGCAGAGTGAAGGGTAAAGAGCAGAGACTGTGTGATGTTGAAAATGTTATGTAGATTCTCTCCAACCCAATAAAATGTCAATCAGTGAAATATAAGCACATGTAAGTCAGAGGGGATATGTCCAACCTATGGAGTAAAACATCTATTCCCATTTTACTTACTTTTATTCTTTTGTTTTTTTTGTGTAACCTACACTAATAGTCCCATGCCTACATTTTTCTTTGTTTTGAACCATTTTATCAAGATCTGATTGTCAGGGAAAAAGCAGTGCATATTTAATGTATACAACTTGGTGAGTTTGGGAGTAAGAGGATCAGTATACACCCATGAAACCGTCACTACCATCAAAGCTATAAACATATCCATCTCCTCCAAAAGTTTCTTCCAGCCTTCTTTATTATCACTATATTGTTATTATTATTATTACTTTCTTTGGTGGTAAGAGCACTTAGCATAAGATCTACCTGCTTAGCAAATTTTAAGAACACAGTCCAGTAACCCAGAAGTTACCTTGCATGACTGAAACTGTGTGCCTTTAACCATCCCCTCACCAGCCCCCTCCCCCAACCCCTGGCAACCGCCTTTCTCCTCTCTGCTCTTTTAGGTTCCACGTATAAGTGAGATCACACAGCATTTGTCTCTCTGGGTCTGGCTTATTTCATTTCGCATGACGTCCTGCAGACACATCCATGTGGGCACGAGTCCCCTGCCTGCTTCCTGGCGCCCCTACTACTCCGCTCATCTCCATTCACTTTTTCCTTTGGAAACGTCCAGCTCCTCCTGCTCCAGGGCCTTTGCCTTTGCGCTTCCCTCTGTCTCGAATCCTCTGTCTCCACGTCTCCTGGGCACCTCCTGCCCATCACTCAGGTCTCAGCCAGAGCCCGCCAGGGGCACCTGCCCTCCCATCCCTGCTGGGCCACGCCTCCCCATTTACCTCCCTCCCTGCCCTTCTGGGAACCTCTAAGTGCTTCATTGCATTAGTCACTTGGCTACTAAATACCTTTTCCCTATAAAATTCGAACTTGATGAGGACAAGGTCATTTGACATTAGTTTCTCATAGTCTGTCCACCTCCGACCAAGGAATGTAGCATACAGTGAAATCTTAATATGTAGTAAAATAAGGATAGGAACGTGAATCCAGTCCTTGCACACTTGCATGGTTCTAAGTCAGTGGTTCTCAACTTGTGGGTCACGACCCCTTTAGCCGTCAAACGACCCTTTCACAGGGGTCGCCTAAGACCATCCTGCATATCATATATTTACATGATGATTCATAACAGTAGCAACATTACAGTTATGAAGTAGCAATGAAAATAATTGTATGGTTGGGTCACAGCATGAGGAACTGTATTTAAAGGGCCAGAAGGTTGAGAACCACTGTTCTAAGTGGTTTTCACATATTGAATAATTGAATCCTCACCAGAGTCTGAGGAGTAGTTTGTTGTCATTTTACACATTGCATAGCTGAGGTAGTGGGCTTGGAGAAGTCACCGTGCCCCAAATCGTGCCGCTGCTGAGGGGAAGGGCTGGGATTCTGCTGCAAGAAGTTTGGTTGTAGAATTCAAGCCCTTGTCCACTGGCCTCTTTCGTATCCACAATCATCTGGATATTAGCAACGAATGAATGATTATCCAGGGAAGAGGCTGTATCCTCAGACCCAGATGGTCTTTCCTGAATTCCCGGCCACATTTCCTTGGGCTGGACGCTTTTATTGAAAAGAACTGGTCTCGGTAGGCTCAGGCACCAAGTGGTCCCAAAGAGTCTTCCTACTTTTCTAGGATGGCACACCCGCCACAGGAAGCTGACTCATTGGGGCCAAATCAAAGCCTGGTGATGGGAGGATTATAATTCATGCTCTGGTGTGGCATTATTAGTGACTGCAGGTGGTCCACTGGGGCCTGACTATTTGCAAAGTGCTGATGAATTTCCCACATTCCTCAGAGCTCCCCAGAAATTCACAGTCCTTGCTGCTTACCCTCTGAGAAGTGTGGAAGCAGAGACTAAGAAACTGCCTCCTTGGTTTTCTCTGAACACAGCAGAACTCAAGGACCATGCGAGTTTTTGTGTCCTGTGTGGGAGGGTCCGCATTGTCACCTTACCACAGCTCTCCTAAATGTCTTCAGAATGCAGGTCAGCTCACCGCCAATGGCCTTGGGAAGATGACCTCCTGTCTTTTTCAGGTCTGGGCCATTTTATCCAATAGTGTCATCAATATTGATTATGTGTCTACTCTATACATAATGATAGTACTAATAACATACATTTCTACAATCCATGTAAACCCTCAAGTTTGCAAGGAAGCTTGAAGGTCACCAACTCTAACATGACCAAGCCTACCACCTCCAGTACTGGCTTCATCTTATTCAGTTCTTACAGTCTCACCAGGGAAGTTGGCCATTGGTCCTCCTTTAAAGATGGAGGGAGGCAGCAAGAAGGCGTGGTCACTCCAGAATCAAAGGCTGTGGGGAAGCATGGGACTTGGTTGGAAAGTCTATAAGGAGGATTCTCTGAAAGCTCAGAGGCCCCTGGGGGACCTTGCTGAAGGCGGCAGACCCTGCCTTGACTTTTCCAAGCAAGTCTGAGCTTCTGGGTGTTTTACTAGAATCTTTATGTTTAGACATCAAAACATCCTTGTTTGAAAGACGCTACAGATGCAGGTGTTTTCTCAAGGATGCTTACCCTGCTGATTGTATCTAGAGGTTAATTTTAGTTCAAGTTGTTGCTACAATAAAAGCCTAAGGAAGCAGATGAACAGGACTACTTGGTGGTTATAGCCAAGTAGTCCCTTAGCTTCTCTTTCACAGAAACATGTGTCAGAATAATCATTCATCCATCGTTCAGGGTCTGCCAGTCAGTCCTGGCAAAAGGCAGAGCTGGCACTCAAGCCATTGTCCTTGTAAAGTGACATGATAGTAGACTGGGCAATACTCTGACTCTACCTGGTACGTATTCATTAGCTTTTGCTGTGCACAAACCTTCTCAAGCTTAGTGGCTTCAAACAGCAGGCTTTTAGTCGCCATGGACTGGAAATTAGGCTGCACTCATGGGGTGGCTTTTCAGGTCTCCCCTGGGCTCCCTTGGTGGGCTCCTGGGTCAGCTGAGAGCTGCGGGTCTAGGATGGCTCAGCTGAGATGGTTTCCCTCTAGTGCAGTGGTTCTCAACCTGTGGGTCGCGACCCCTTTGGGGGTTGAATGACCCTTTCACAGGGGTCGCCTAATACCATTGGAAAACACATATGTAATTACATATTGTTTTTGTGATTAATCACTATGCTTTAATTATGTTCAATTTGCAAGAATGAAATTGGGGGTCACCACAACATGAGGAACTGTATTAAAGGGTTGCGGCATTAGGAAGGTTGAGAACCACTGACCTAGTGTCTCTCACCCTCCTGCCGGCTGCCTAGGCTTTCCCTGGTGACCAGTAGGGCCCGAGATGGGAAGGAAGGAAGTTGCAAAGCCTCTTGGCGGCATTAGGAAGGTTGAGAACCACTGACCTAGTGTCTCTCACCCTCCTGCCGGCTGCCTAGGCTTTCCCTGGTGACCAGTAGGGCCCGAGATGGGAAGGAAGGAAGTTGCAAAGCCTCTTGTGGCCTAGGCTTAGAACTAGAGTAACATTTCTTCTGCCACAATCTATTGGCCAAAGCAAGTCTCAGGACCAGCCCAGATTCAAGGGAAGGGATACAAACTCCACCTCTGGATGGAAGGAGCAGCAAATCTTCCACAGAAGGGCTGTGGAAACAGGGAAGGGTGCATTGGTGGCCTTTAAAAATCTACTGCAGGATGTTACAGAGAAACATTTAATTTTTAACGGACATAATTCTAACACTCGGGACATTTATATTCCAAAGATTAGTTTCCTTTTTAAAGTATAAATATATGAAAGTCACTCACAAAGAGAGGCTGAATTTAATGTATGCAAATTATATCTTAATAAAAAAATGAAAAAAATAAACCTTAGAGACTGATCATTGTCCCTTGTAAACATGTTACTGTATTTTTCCATGTATAAGGTGCCCTCATGTATAAGATGCCCCCCACTTTTCCAACCCCAAATTAGGAAATCAATATTTTAAACATAAAACAGAACACATTTTTATTTAGTTACTAGAGGCCTGGTGCACGGATTCGTGCACCAGTGGGGTCCCTCAGCCTGGCCTGTGCCCTCTCGCAATCCGGGAACCCTTGGGGGATGTTGGACTGCGGTTTCAGCCCAATCCTTGAAGACCAGGCCAAGAGACCCCACTGGTGCAAGAATCCATGCACCGGGGCCTCTAGTGTGCATATAAGATCTTTGGTTAATCTCTTCCCGACCTCCCTCCTCCCCACCTCCCTCTGAAATTCATCAGTCTGTTCCATGTTTCCATATCTGTGCATTGAGCATCTGCCCCCAAATTGTCAGTGCGCATCATAGCTACCGGTTGAACAGTCAAATGGTCTAATGGTCACTTATACAGGTCGTGTTTACACACCAGTACTATGATATTATGCAGCATATCACTTTATTCAGCCTCTGTTGTATTACTGCTCTCTTCTTCATCACTATTAGTTCCAGACATATCAATTTCTTCAACTTGTATCATTGCTGTCTTCTGAGTCACTGTCTATATATGTGAGATCATTCTCATAAACTGGTGGCATTTTCTGAGCTAACTTTTTTTGTGTCTTATGGCCAACCCTTCTCTCCTCATGTAATTGAAGCACCTTTCCTGTAAAACCAACACTGTTCATTTTGCTTGCAAACATTCTTGCCTGACACTGAATAAGCTTGGCTGAAACACATAAGCCACTATGGCGCTGCTCCATTATCCAAGTCTTAAGCTTCTGCTCTAAGTTTGCCCATTTTGCTGGTTTTCCTCTTAAGGCCTTCTCCTTTTTTGGCATCTTAAGGAGTTGTTCTTCCTGTTTTCTCCACTATCTGATCATAAACTCAGTGGGAGGAGGTCCAAATTGTCTCTCTGCAGCTCTATTTCCATGCTCTTTTGCACAGCTGATTACATTCAGTTTGAATTTTGCAGAGTAAGACTATCACTTACTGGTATTTATCTTTTTATTTTTTGACATCTTTATGGGCTCAGAACGCTCCGGTC
>NW_005872384.1:20522-31688 GCF_000147115.1 Myotis lucifugus | reverse complement strand
TGTGTTTTAATGTATTTATCAACACATACAATGAATGCCACATATGATGATGTTTCACTCTTTTCAAAGTCCTCTCACAGCTCTTTTCTCCTTTAATCAAAGAGCGATCCTGCACTAGGGTGGGAGTTAATGCCATGTTCGGCTTTATCCCAGGAGGCTGAGATGTAGAGACCCCTAAACCATGTGGTGTGTTGCAGCTTTGACTGTTGTACCATTATCTCCTGAGTCATCACACCTTTGGCTACACCCAACTGCCCAGGTGCAGGGAGTTTTAATGCCATGTGAGGGAACATAGAAGGCCCTTCATACCTAAGAGCCTAAGAGCACCTTATCTGGTCACTGGAGGGTGGGGCAGGCTGAGGTGTGATGCTCTAGTGCAGCCGTGGGCAAACTACGGCCCACGGGCAGCCCGTTTGAAATGAATAAAACTAAAAAAAAAAAAGACCATACCCTTTTATGTAATGATGTTTACTTTGAATTTATATTAGTTCACACAAACACTCCATCCATGCTTTTGTTCCGGCCCTCCGGTCCAGTTTAAGAACCCATTGTGGCCCTCGAGTCAAAAAGTTTGCCCACCCCTGCTCTAGTGCCTCACCTGTTAAGTGACTTTCAATCCCTGTTATAAATATCCTCAAGTATTTTCTCCATTATTTTAAATAATTGCCATTTATTAAGATTTGTAGAATGTTTTAGGCTATGCAAATCAATGTACACAGATGTCATTCCATTTCATCTTCACAATTAGGGACTATTATCAACAGTCAGGACACTTGTGGTTGCCAGTGACAGCAACCTAACTCAAACTGGCTTAAGAGAAACAACAACAGAAGAATGTGGTATGTGGAGCACACACAGGCCAGCTGGCTTCAGCCGTGCCCTAATGCTGTAAAAAAAAATCCCCTCCCCTTCATTGCACGTCTGCCTTCCTCTGAATTGTTGTTATTCACAGGTGGGCCTTCTCTACAGTGTTAAAAAGTCACCACAAACTCCTGGTTTATAATCTTACAGGTTAGGGAAACCTGTGAATAAAGCTCCATATTTCTTTTTTTTAAATATATTTTATTGATTTTTTTACAGAGAGGAAGGGAAAGAGATAGAGAGTTAGAAACATCGATGAGAGAGAAACATCTATCAGCTGCCTCCTGCACACCTCCTACTGGAGATGTGCCTGCAACCAAGGTACATGCCCTTGACCGGAATCGAACCTGGGACCTTTCAGTCCTCAGGTTGACGCTCTATCCACTGAGCCAAACCGGTTATGGCAAAGCTCCATATTTCTGGTAGTGCCAAAAAATTTCCTGGAAGGATCCTCACTGGTCTGGCCTGGCCTGGCCTGAATCACATGTCCCTTTCTGAACCAATCTCTGTGGTCAAAGGGATGTTGACCTTTGATTGGCCATGGCTGAATCACATGACTGACACTGCAGCAGGGACAGGACAGTCCTTCAGAAACACGTGGGGAATGGCTCAAAATCAGGTGCCAGAATAAGAAGGCAAGGCACTGGGCCGAGAGAAAACAGATATCCACAGCAGTAAACAAGAAAGGAATGTTCGTATCATGAAGTGGTTTGGCTAAGGTGGCCCAAGGCCTGAGTGCGAGGTCCAGAGCTCCAAGCTGGGCTTGCACATGAGCCCTCTGTGAAGGGAACACTCGCTGCCCCCCTTACACTGCACACAATACTCTGAACACTTCTGTTCTCCGAATAGGTAGTAACTTTTTCCACATCGGGCAATTCTCCAGTTCACAGTGGACACCACCTGGGTGTCCTACAATTTAACTCACTTCTGACACTACCAAACTGAAGACAGTGGCAGGTCCTACAGTTGAAGGGCTGGGTCCCACAAGACTGCCCCACTTCAGACATCACACACAAGTCCGGTTGTCACCTGTCTTTCTGACCAAGCAGCTGTAGATGTCAGCTTCCCACCACTCCCTCCTTGGGTTTTATTAATTTGCTAGAGTGTCTCACAGAACTCAAGACAACGGTTTACTTGAACTATTATAAAGGGATATAACTCAGGAACAGCCAGGTGAAAGAGATGCATAGGGCAAGGTAGGGGAAAGAGCATGGAGCTTCTATACCCTCTGCCAGGTGGCCCTCTCCCTGCACCTCCAAATGTCTACCAACCTGGAAGCTTCCTGAGAACCCCATCCCACCCACACACCACCTTTTGGGGTTCTATAGAGGTTTCATTACATATGTGGGATTGATGAAATAATTGGCCATTAGTGATTGAACTCCATCTCCAGCCCCTATCCCTTCCACAGGGGTTGAGGGTGACGCTGAATCTTCCAACACTCTAATCATGTGATTGGTTTCCCTGGAAACCAGACCCCATCCTTAAATGATTTCCCAAGTCATCTCATTAACATAAACTCAGGGGTGGTTATGAATATCAAGATACATTAATATCTCTTATAACTTGGAAAATTCCAAAGAGCTCTATCAGAAATGAAACAAAGATCAACTACATATTTATCATTAATCACAATAGCATACCCTCAGTGCCATTTCCTACCGACCTTGCTGATGTCCTGATTGTTTATTCAACAAGCACACCGGGAGCAACAGCAGCAATAGAAATAACAGCAATCATAGTCATTGTGGCAACATCAATGTAATGACTTTATGCCTGCACTGTTCTAAGTTCAACTGAGTCCATTTAAAGACCTAATTGGCTTTCCTGACCTACTCATGAAACAGGCAGCATCCCAGCCAGTGAACAGCCAGGTGCTCTGAGGAGCGAGCAGGCAGGACAAGAGTCTAAACGTGGCATGTGTCAATGAGGTCCCCTCCCCTTAGCAGGTGACCTCAGGAGTACTGACAATTCCAGACTGACTGGCTTTCAATTCCACTCCTTGGAGAGGCTAAAACTGCAATTGGATCCAGTATGAAGTCTTGGTGGGGCTTAGCACAGTGACTCCATTTTGGGTCTGTTGTTTCTTTCTAACAACTTATATAAACTTATTTAATTTTCAAACCAAGCCTATGAGGTGGCTTGATAATTACTGTTCCCTCTATTATTATCCCCATTATCCTCAGATGAGGAACCTGAGTCACAGACAATTTTTAAGACTTGTCCTCAAAATGCTGCTAAGGCCAGGGAGGACTGAGCTCACACACCTGCCCAGGGGAGAGTGAGTTCACACAGCTGCCCAGGGAAGACTGAGCTCACACACCTGCCCAGGGGAGAGTGAGTTCACACACCTGCCCAGGGAGAGGTGAGCTCACACACCTGCCCAGGGAGAGGTGAGCTCACACACCTGCCCAGGGAGAGGTGAGCTCACACACCTGCCCAGGGAGAGGTGAGTTCACACACCTGCCAGGGAGAGGTGAGCTCACACACCTGCCCAGGGAGAGGTGAGTTCACACACCTGCCCAGGGAGAGGTGAGCTCACACACCTGCCCAAGGAGAGGTGAGCTCACACACCTGCCCAGGGAGGGGTGAGCTCACACACCTGCCCAGTAGGCACTGAATTTCCCAAAATTCTCCTGGAGATATATATATTAGAGGCCCAGTGCACAAGATTCGTGCACTTGTGGAGGGTCCCTCAGCACGGCCTGTGCTCCCTCACAGTCTGGGACCCCTTGGGGAATGTCCGCCTGCTGACTTAGGCCTAATTCCCTGCAGATCAGGCCTAAGCTAGCAGTTGGACATTGCTCTTACAGTCCAGGGCTTTCGCAGTCTGAGACCCCTCACTCCTTATCGCCCAGCCTGCACGAGAGCTTCCCACCACCGCCGCTGTGCTCACCAGCCATGACCCTGGCTCAGGGCTTCTGGCTGAGTGGTGCTCCCCCTGTGGGAGCGCACTGACCACCAAGGGCAGCTCTTGCATTTAGCGTCTTCCCCCTGGTGGTCAGTGTGAATCATAGAGACAGGTAGTTCTGCCATTCAGTTGCTTTGCATATTGCCCTTTTATTATATAGGATATAGTGAATCTATGAATTATGCTAAGTGAAACATAAAAATAAATGGCTCCATTTATATGATATTTGGAAGGTAGCAACACTATGAAGACAGAATATAGGCTAGCAGTCATTCACCAGGGAGCTTAGGGAGAGGGAGAGGTGGTCACAAAGGGTGTGGAGGAACCCCTGCAGTGATGCTAATTACCCAGTGGTAGGTGTTTGTCAGAACTCGCAGAACTATCCACTAAGATATTGAATTTAATAAATTACACCTTCATAAAAAATGAAAGAATAAGCCTTAGGGACTGATAGTTCTCCTCTAATAAGTACATTAATATTTACTTTACTAGAAAACTACTCTTTTAATGTATTTACCAACAGATATAATTGTTATAGGTGGTTAGACAGACATGAGCAGAGCAAGGACGATGGGCCAGGTACCGAAGGCCACCAGGGTGGAAATCCCCAGTGCCTAGCAAGGGGCAAAACTGGGAAAAAAGAACCTCGCTCCCAGGGTATCATGTCCTTCCAAAACTTATCACTGGTCATGTGGGGTTAGACCCCCTGACCTTTTACTCCCTGAGAACACCCAGGCCTCAGTTATATTTCAGCTCCAGGCCCAGGAAAGCAGAAAAACCAGACAAGTGAGACCAGGCTGTCTGGGCACCTGTTGCATTGACTAATGACCCCCTGTCCTGGCACTGACCAATCAGTGGAGACCAGGACCCGAAAGAGCACAGCTGGGAAGCTGATGAATATTCTATTGATATCCACCCCTATGATTTCCACCTGGGAGAGGGAGATAAACATGCTCAGGATGAAGGACCCAGTGCCTGCTCTCTCCCAGGGAAGCATGCCCCACACCATTCCCTTCCCCCTTCTTCCCTCTCAGGGACCCCCGCAAGTCTTGCAACCAGGGGAGCAATGGGCAGCAGCAGCTCATCCCCAGGCTAAGCCCTCAACCTGTCTCCAAGGCCCCCCTTTTCTCTGACTTCCCAGTGAGCCAAAGCAGCCCAGCCTGGGCTGTCCCATTGCTTCTATGCCCTTCCTTGTGTCACTGTCCTAAGTGTGTTTTTGTTACTTTGCTGCCTACACATTGTCTCTTGATTGAACTCTTTCCTTCAAAAAGACAAGAACCAAGGTCTTGTCATCTTGCCAGTTACATAATGAACCCCATTGGAAAAATAGGTGTAGCTTTCAATTATCTTCCCACATGGGACTAAAGCCATCAGCTTGGGCATCAAATAACCTTAGGTTGATGCTGTCCAGCCACCTAAGAGCCCTGCCTGTGAGAGTCACCTGGCCTTGCTCAGCCTCGGTTTTCTAGCTGCAAAGTGGGGGCCTAGTGCTTATCTAACCAGGAAAGTATCCTGATGAGTTCTATTATTGGTCTTGGTACCACCTGTCCTTTCTGCAGTGTTCATAGGCAGCCTATCTATATATATAAAAGCCTAATATGAAAATTGTCCCCACAGGAGTTCGACTGGGAGACCAGGAGTTCAATCACTTGCTATGACAGGTCGCCATCTAGGCCTAGGGACCCTACCTGAGCCATAAAAAGTAGCGATTGTCATCCTGTTGCTGGTTCTGATTTGTTTACACTCAGGTGGGTTTCATGCCCTTTCTCTGCTCTGCTATATGGCCAGGGCGGCTTCCCCTGTGCAGCCTGATTTCCTCGGCTTCTAAGGAAGTTGGCTTCTTCTTAGGTTTGGCCAGAGGCAGACACGGCAGGGTACCACTGGAGAGCAGGGAGAAGGGGACACAGACATTTCCCCTTCTTCTCCACGCACATGGCTTCTGGGGCTCTTCCCAGGCAGAAACATCTTGGGCCAAGCGAGGCCGGTACCCTGAGCTCTGGTGACACTCCTCTTCCTCTCTGGAAGGAGTTGGCAGCAGCTTCCTGCCTATCTAAAGTCTGGGCACCATGGTGCCTGAGGCTTGGTCTCAGGTGGGCTCTCCCCCAGGGAGATAACTCCTTCTACTACATTCCTTCTGGCTTATTTTTTAACTAGAGGCCCAATGCACAAAATTCATGCAAGAAGCAAGAAAAAAAATTCATGCAAGAATAGGCCTTCCTTCCCCCCCAGCTGCTGGCACTGGCTTCACTCTGGCACCCGGGACCCAGGCTTCCCTTGCAGCCCCAACTTCATCTGGAAGGTTGTCCGAAAGGATGTCTGGTCTAATTAGCATATTATGCTTTTATTATTTTAGGTATATTTTTATTGACTTCAGAGAAGGAGAGGGAGAGAGAGATAGAAACATCAATGAGGAGAGAGAATCACACCCCACACTGGAGATCGAGCCTGCAACCTGGGCATGTGCCCTGACTAGGAATCGAACTCTACCTCCTGGTTCATAGGTCAACACTCAACCACTGAGCCATACTGGCTGGGCTTCCTACCGTTTTAAATACTTGGAAGTCATTTCCATCTTCCTTCTAAGATGCAGACTGACACAATCACCATCCCTGAGTTTTCTGTGGGCCTCTGTTTGAAAAATATGGATCTGACTTCTGACTGCTAATGTGTCATGAATTCACTGTGTGGTCTTGGCCAAAGCGATAGATAGCACCGTGTCCCAGCTGCAAAACAAAGGTGCTCAGGGTGGCGAGCACTCGGGACGCTATTGTGCTTGAGCCTCTCTCCACAGCCGGGCTAATTTTTATCATTAGTCTTAGTGACATATGTCTGCATTCCCTTCACACTGGCTTCTGATCATGTGGTTTCTCTGGGCTGCTGAGCCAATTACGAAATAAGCTGGGCTGGATCCAGGCTGTGGAGCATGAGTGCAGAGGCTAAGCAAGGTGCAGGCAGCCTCCACATAGCATCCCTTGGGGAGAACCAAACAGGCAGCACATGCCCAGACAAGCACAGGGGGCCTACTCCACCCGCAGCCCGGTGCCCACCCTGGGAGGAGGTGCTGGCTCCTTCGCTCAGCTGCCATAGTGCACTCAGCCAGCAGTCCTGCTGTCTCCACAGACATCACCAGTTGAAAAGCCTAGAAATTTGGGCATTCCCCTGCCTGAGTTAATTAAGATGTCAACCCCCAGCCAATGCTACTGTGACTGTAAAAAAAAACAAAAACAAAAACCCTCCAATTTCTTTTCTCCCCAGAGCTCTTCCTTCTCTTCATGTAGAAACATCCTTGAGACTCTACTGGGAGGAACCCTGATCCTGCCTCAGTTTTCACAGGTCATCATAACAACTGGTGACCACCTGTAACCATAGCAACAACAGCAACACTAACCTTTATTTTCTAAATGTTTTCTTTGTTCCAGATACCTGGTCAGGTTCATTCCAATTTAGCACCTCAGTTGATCCTCATTACAACCTAAAAGTTAAATTCATGTTCCACATTTTCAGCAGAGACTGGCCCTAGGAGTAGTTATATCATTGTTCAAATGCCTGTCACCTTATCAAAGAGAACTTCCCTGACCACCTTGCCTGAAATTAATCTTGTTCTGTCTTCCAGTTCACCGAGTCTTTCTTCTGCCCTCCATTCTGCTGCTGAGCCCATTCATTGAGGCTTTATTTCAATTACAGTGTTATTCAGTTCCGTTTAGTTCTGCTTTACAGATTCTGTTTCTTTGCTGACCTTCTCTTTTTGTCTCGCATGTTTTCAGCATGTTTTATTATTGCTCATTGAAGTATTTTTTTTTATGGCGGCTACTTAAAATCTCTGTCTCACGATTCTAGCTCTCTGTCATTTTCATACTGGCATTGACTGTGGATTTTCATTCGAGTTGAAATTTCCTCTGTCCTTTGAACCATGAGTGATATTAATTGAATCCTGGATATTTCAGGGATTATGTTATGAGACTCTGAATCCTATTTTGACTTTCTGCATCAGCTGGCTGGCAGGGAAGGGGCTCACCACCTCGTCACAGCTGGTAGGACAGAAGTCCAGTCTCCTGTGAGTCTCTGTGGGTACCCAAGGAGGGTGGACTAGACTCTGCTGCTGCCTCCTGGATGGGAGAGGCAGGTGTGCCTTGTGGTTGCCTCCCAAGTGGCCTCCACTGACAGCATAGGATGTGCCTCAACTGCTGGAAACTGGGGACAGTCCTGACCCCACCCTATGGGGAGGATGAACAGCACTTCATTATACCGGGCGGGTGTGGGATCCCAGACTCCCAATGTGGGCTCCTCTGGCAGCACAACAGTGGAGGGGCCTTCATGCCAGCCTGGCCAGGGCAGAGCATGGGCTCCCCACTCAGGCTGTGCTAGCTTAGATGGGCACTGGACCATGGTTTCCTGTGGAGTTTGGCTAAAGTAGAGCAGCTATTGTCTACAAGTTGTCTGTCTTGCTTGGTTGCCCCTTTCATGGTCTTGGACTAGAGAGAGGGCTTTGTTGGGGGCTTTTCTTTTTTGCATCCCTTGATGCTTCCAGGTTGCTGGGTTCTTCAGCTCCAGATCGGGATATTTGCATGATAAGAAACAATAACAAAAACTGGGACCTCATGCAGGTCCCAAAGTGGAAGTTCCCCATAACCTCTTAAATAAAGTGTTAACTTAAGGCCTGGCTGTCAAATTCTTAAATAATCTAATGTCCACTACTTCTTCAATCTTACTATCCTTCCCCTTTACACACCCGCTCCATTCTCCACTCAAACAAAACTACTTACTTGTGGGTAGGAAGCCGGTTTCAATTCATTCTATCGCATCCCTTGGATAAGTTGCTCTGCCTCTTTGTCTCAGTTTCTCCATCTGTAATGTGAGGAAATAATAGTGTATATATCTTAGGGCTGTGGTTGTGAAGAAAAAGGGTAGTAATTCTTATACAGTAATTAGCATTGTCTGGCATCTGATAACGTTCAGTGTGCACTAGCTCTTCTTATTATCCAACCTTTCCTTCCTCCATAACCTTGCTCCTCCTGCCCCAACTTCCTCCCATTCCCAAACTTGACACCATCTCTACATTCCAGTTCCAGTGGCACCTCTTCCATGAAGCCTTCCTGTGTTCTCTCAGAACAACCTGTTCTGCCCTTCTGTGAAATTCATGGAAGATTTTCTATCTTCTCCTCCAATATTTTTATGGGATTTCTTTAAGGTGAGGACTACACTAGATTCAGCCCCACAGGCACACATTTCTAGCTCATTACAAAGACTCATACTGAGTGAGTGAATTATTAATTCATTAAATGGAACAAAAGGGGCTATCTATTAAGTCCCGTGTTCCTGTGTTAGATAGAATAATAACTCACCCTAGTCCCTGGGACCTGTAACGATGTCACCAGTCATGGCAAAAGGGACTTTGCAGATGTGATTAAAAGTCAAGGATTCCAAGGTAGGGAGATTAACCTGGATTATCTGGGTGCACCCAAGGTAATCACAGAGTCCTTATAAGTGACAGAGGGAGGCAGCAGAGTTGAATCAAAGAAAGTTATGTGAGGATGAAAGCAGAGGTTAGAGTGATGTGGTTGATGGACCTGCAGATGGAAGATGGGAGGGGTCTGTCAGCCAAGGGATCCAGCAGCCTCTCTAAGCTGCCAGGGAAGGAAACAGATTCTCTCCAGGGCCTCCAGGAGACTCAGCTCTGTCAGCACCTGGATGCTAGCCCAGTGAGACCCATTTGCATTTCTGACCTCTAGAAGTGTAAGATAATACCTGTGTGTGGTTTTAAGCCCCCAAGTTTGAGGAAATTTGTTACAGCAGCAATAGGAAACTAATACAGTACACATCACTGGCATCTAGTAGGCAAGCTCGTTAATGGGATTATGATGAAAAATAAATGCATTCATTCATTCATTTACTCAACAGTTATTGAGGACCTACTATGTGCTAGGCATAGTCCTAAGTGTGGGAAGTTGACAGGGTGAGTGTATTTAAACATAAATCAAAAGCTGTTGCTGCTCCCAGGATGCCCACAGTAAGGGGGCATTGTGCCCTGGCCAACAGTCACACCAGGCAAGGATTATCAGCGTTCACAGCGTAGTGGAGGCTGCCAAGGGTCTTTTTTATGGGAAGAGAGAATTCAACTTTGCCCAACACCACCTTGTTCCTCTGCTTGTAGACCGATTTGAACCCGAGTTGAAGGACCTCTGGAAGTGTTCTAGTACAACTGCCCAGACACCATCAGTGACACAGCAGAGCCACAGTGCAACGGCCTGTGCGCAGCCTCGGCTCCCTGACTCACAGTCCATGTCTGGGCATGAAGAAGGATCGAGGAGTTCATTTGTGTTAGCACTTGACAGAGTACGTGGGATATGTAATGTTGTTAAGTTTTAAAAAATCCTGAGTCTAACCCCAAGTCAGAAATTCTGAGAGCAATGCTTGAAAGTCTGCCCTTTAGTCTCATGAAACTGAAGATGGGAGCTGCTGCACGCCCTCCTGCCAGCCCCCAGGGTAAGCCAGTCATCCAACCACTCCACATGCTGGCCTGTTTTTGTTTTTCTTGTGTTTTCTAGAGAAAGCCTGTATAAAGGTTACTCTGTCAACATTTTTCTTCCCAGACTCATGAATTTTCTTACAAGCTAGTTCAAACTTTATTTGTTATAAATTACCCTTGTTAAATGCCTAAGAATTGGTAGTTAATAGAAGAATGAGAATTATCTGTATGTTCACTGCGTTCACTCATTCATTCGTTCACTCACCCAGCAGCTACTTAATGAGTCACACTTGTGCCAGATGTGTGTGTGCCTGTGTGCCTGTGTGTGTGCCTATGTGTGTAGGAATTACACTCCTTTCTAGTGGAGCAACTAGAAGTCAGCCAATCAATGTCCATGTGAGGAGCACAGAATAAAAAGATACTCCAGGCAGCCAAAGGTAGTCTTTCATTCAGAAAACTCTCCAGCCTCAGCTCTCTGCTGTCGGGGAGAGAACCTGTGCCAGGCCCGCAGTTCAGCAGCTGCCACGCAGTGCACAGCAAGGCTGCGCTCACAGACCAACAGCCCGGGTACCAGAGGAAACAAACTCCATCTGGAGTCCGTTCTCGGTGCAGGGAGGAGCTGGATGAGAGGCAAGGCGCAGCAGGCGGCAGCAGGATGAGCTCTGGGAGTGGCAGTGGTGCCTGGGGGTTGACTTTCAGGTTTGGGAGCCAAACACGTGGGTTCAGATCCTGGCTCTGCCACCTACTGGCTGTGTGAACTTGGCCAATTCTTTGGTGACGTATAGACAGATAGTCAATATAGTGAAATATGGTACAAGTAAAACAGTGCTTCCCATAACGGGCCTGGGAGAGCTGGGTATTTTTGTTTGGTTTGTTATTATCAAAGTAATAAACTGTAATACAAGTCCATTAACAGGTATAAAAACAC
>NW_005872384.1:18645-20122 GCF_000147115.1 Myotis lucifugus | reverse complement strand
CCTAGGGCAGTGGATGGCGGAACTTTGAGCTCGGCATGTCAGCATTTGAAACCTAACTTACTCTGGTGCATGTCACATATAGAAATGTTTTGATATTGCAACCATAGTAAACAATATTTATATTTTTGATATTTATTTATATATTTAAATGCCATTTAACAAAGAAAATCAACCAAAAAAATGAGTTTGCGTGTCACCTCTGAAACACGTGTCATAGGTTCGCCATCACTGACCTAGGGTTTGGGTAGAACGTGCGGATGATGCTTGACCTGTCTTCACAGAGCCTTCAGCGCAAGGCAGCCTTTCCCATCCGGTCCTGGAAGATGCATAAGCCTTCAGACCCTATAAAACACCAGCAGCTGGACAAACTGTGGTCTCAGAGGCTGTGGATGGCTGCTCTTCACATCTGCTCCGTTCTGTCTGCCCAGCTGGCTGCCGATGCGGGGCCACAGTGGGCAGCAGCGAAGTGCTCAGAATGAACTCACGCGTCGCCTAATTACTCTGCGTTTGCAGTTACCATGTCCCATTTTCTTAATAGGTAAGTAGCGACGTGTGGGCATTAACCAAAGGCAGCAAATCTCTCCAGAGAAAACCACTTAAATGCGTAAATAGCCAAGAGGAAGTGCAGTGTACAGGTTCAGGTTGAGGACCAGAGAATTTGGGTCAAATTCAAGCTCGGCCACTCGCTGCTGGGGAGACCTCAGCATGACGACACCTCCGTGGTCTGGAAACACGGGCCCCATGGTCACCAGAGAACAGAGTACATGCTTCACAAGGTCAGTGAAGACCAGGGAGGCTCCCATGGCACCTACATGCGTGATGTTTGTCAACTGCGCAGTGACGTCCGGGTGCAGGTCTCCGCGGCCTTGCACTCAGAGCCCAAAGCTCAGTAACGTGGACACTGGCAGGCGCCTGCGTCTCAGGCCGGGGACACAGGGCAAAGGGCAAGAGTGACGGAAGGCCGGGAGAAAGAGCTCGTGGAGTCTATTAAGGCGTCCGTCCCCGCATGCACGAAGAAATAGACATTTGGAAAACAAGAAATCGATGTGCTGACCGAACCGTTCGATGGCTCACCCACTCCGCGCGCAGCCCTGGCCGTTGGCATTTGGGAAGAGAATAGATTTTTATTGCTTAATTCCCTGCAAGCGAAGGGCCAGTGAATTGTAAAATCCTGTTGCTTAACATGTAACATTAAGTATTGAACTAGAGAAAAAAAGAAAATCAATTCCAGGTTTGGTTGCTGATTAGCTTTTCTCGGGAAATAGAGAGTAAAGTGCCGGTATTGCTCTTCTCTTTAATTCATAAAACATTGCGGACACCTTAGCAAACCCATTTGCCATCTTAAGCACAGTTCCACTCGGCGGCCAGTGCTCCGCGCCCCCGGGGCTCACTGGTGCTATGGTCCCAGCGGCTGCCTGGGTGAGCCAGAGTTCAGGACATGTGCCGGGTTCCGAAACTCTCAGACCCCTGCTTCCTG
>NW_005872384.1:0-18042 GCF_000147115.1 Myotis lucifugus | reverse complement strand
ATAAGTTCAACAGATTATGAATAGCTCATCACGAGTATATGACTAGGAACAGACAGACAGGAGCCAAGGCCCTGCTCAGGAAGGGCCTCGTTCCCTACATGAGGACTGTTCTCCATCCTGCCCTGATAACAAGGGAAGTGTGTGAGGTCTAAGCTGAGGAGGAACATGCTTTGGTTTGCTTTTAAGAAAGTTCCCTCTGGCAGCAACAGGTACAATGGATCTGAAGACAGGGAGAGAGTGGAGGCGGGGAGACGAGGTGGAAATAATAGGAGGGCTCTGGCAACAGCAGGAGGATGGAGAGGAGGCGGCAGATCTGAGGTGAATGTGGGGGGAGAGGACCCTGCCAGTGTGGAGCAGCTGCCGAGTTCAGGCTGTGGTACCTGGGCCCCTGCAGCAGCCTCTTACTTGTCTCTGTCCCCCTGGGCCTGTGCTGATTCTACCAGAAGGTTCCTCCTATGAATCAGCACGGGCCCAGTTTACTCACCTGCTATGCCCTACCAGCCACCAGGGCGGAGCTCAAGGGTGGAGGGGATGTTCTGTCCTCACTGTGACATTTAACAATATCTGTAGGCATCTTTGTTTTTACACTTGGAGCTGGGGGTTGCTACTGCCATCTAATGAGGAGGGACCTGGGATGCTGCTAAGCACCCTGCAGTGCACAGGGCAGCCCATAGCCTCCTCTCTGCGATCTTCCCAGCTGCCCCGGGAATGTCAGCATCCACCTTCCACCCCCTTGGACATAGTCCTATCTTAGTGCCTCTCCCCCTTACTGCTTTTCCTACTTGAAGAATTATGATATGTCTTTCAGATCACACAAACACTGTGATTGAAACAATACAACATGAAATTGTATGTGTGCAAATCCACCCTTTCCTGTAACCCCTCTCCCCTTGGCCACCAACTCCCCCACCATATGAACAGTTCAGAACAAATTTCACTTTGTTCTCAGTCACACAATTACTCATCAGCAAATGTGGACGCACACACGTACCACATATACAGAGGTTTTCGCCACTGGTTTTTTACACATTACTATGCAACTGGCCTTCCTGCTTGACAATCCGTCATGGACATCTTTACAAGTCAATAGATACACGTATTTTCTCTTTTTCTAATTTACGTATGCAAATATATGCAGATTTCTGTAACAAACACCGAAGGGATCATATCATAAGTGGGAAATTTTTTTCTATTATGGTGTTTTTCTTGCCCTACCCAAATCCCGTAACCATGTAACCTGTGCTAACAAAACAGCTTAAGTCTTCCCTGCCTTTCTCATGTAGCCGTTCGCAAATTCACACACACACACACACACACACACACACACCACACACACACACACACACCTTTTCTGTCATTGTTATAATAATAAAAATAGTATCATATGGAACACATTTCTTTATTTTCAACAATACCTCATAGAAACCCTTTTGTTTAAACTACAATTCATTCTTTTAAGTGACTGCAAAATATTCTATTATATGGCATATACTACTTTTCCTTTGTCATCAGCATTTATTTTCGCTACTACAGGCAATGCTGCTATAAACATTCTAGCACACATTTCCCCAAGTACTGGTGTTTTCACTACTGTGGGTTCCCAGAGAGGAATTGCTGGGTTGGGCAGTAGGTGTACTTTCAATTCTGAGAGGTACTCCCACTTTACTTTCCAAAAGGACTATAAAAATTTATACTTGCTCCAGTAACTTTTTTTTAATTAAATTATATTGGGGTGACATCAGTCAACATGAACATATAGGTTTCATGTGTAGATTTCTAAGTTACAAAATCTGTAGCTAGCACCATGTGCCCACAACCCAAAGTCAGATCTTCTCCTGTCACCTCATATTTGGGTCCCCTTCTCCCCCAGCCTCTGGCAACCACCACACTGCTGTTTGTTACACCTGTTAGAGTGGCCATAATCAACAAGACAGGCAACAACAAGCGTTGGAAGATTGTGGAAAAAAGGGAGCCCTCATTCACTGCTGGTGGGAATGCAGACTGGTACAACCACTGTGGAAAGCAGTCTGGCGATTCCTCAAAAACTTAAGAATAGAGCTACCTATGACCCAACAACCCTACTCCTGGGTATATATCTGAAAAACCCGAAATCATTTATACACAAAGATATATTCACCCCTATGTTCAGTGCAGCATTATTCATGGTGGCCAAGACATGGGAACAGCCTCCAGTAACTTTTGAGACAACAATTTTCCCCTCATGCCCACCAGGAATAGTGTTATGGTTTTTAATTATTTTCCCCAAACTCTTGAGAGTAAAGTGATATTTTGTTGTAATATTGATTTTAATTTTCTGACTACGAATGAGTCTGAACCCTTATCTCACATTATATAAAATATAAACTCCATATTCACACAAAGATTTTTATATAAATATTCTTAGCAACATTATTCAAGATAGCCAAAAAGTATTCATTACCTGGAGAGCAGACAGGCTTAAAATAAAACCTAAATTACAATGTTAGAAAACAATTGAACATACTATACCTGCAAATTCTCAGGATGATAAAGCCTAATAATTGGGAAGGATACACAGAGACTACAGAAAATTATACAGGCAATTTGACTAAATATAGCGTTATGATGTTTCCATGTCAAAACTTATTTCTTTAAAACTCAGAAGGAAGTGACAGATTTGGGGACATTTATAATAGAAATGGTATACAATGCCTACAATTCTGTAGTAGACGACAGACAATAGAGGCCAATACCTCAATAGAAAGCGGACAATGCCTACCCAACCCCAGAGGAGCAAATCCACCTGACCAGGGAAACAGTGAAGGACTCTCGTTAGTCACAAAGGAATGCCTGGCTGTTGGAGACAATGAAATGAACAACCCTGCAGAAGTATTTGGAGGGAAAAGTTCATCTCCTCCTGTAGGAGACAGAGTCCTGGCAGGACGCAAATAACCCACTCGGGGCTTTAAATGAAGAGAGTTAAGGGAAGGGGCATTAGGCACCGGTGTGGGCAGTGAAGGGACGGGCAGGGATAGGAGCTTCTCCGCACAGGCAGCAGCAGGAGGCTCTTGCTGCCCCAGGTTGAAAGGGGCCTAGGGAGGAGTTAATGTTTTCAGAACAATGGCTGGACCTATAGAAGCAGGGCCACCTGGTGGGAGCCATGGCCACAGAGGAAATGCAAGCTCTACCAGAACCCAGAACCGCAGCAAGACGGGCAGGGCAGGGAGTGGGTTAAAGACATAAATCCCCACCCCTCTCTCCTCTGGCCATCTGATCTACCATCACTGTAGGCCACTAGTCAAACCAACTGGAACACACAGGGCAAGGGAGCCCTCGGAACGCAGCCCACAGAGGCGAGCCTCCTGAGGCACAGAGCAGGAAGGGGAGGATGGAGGAAGGGTCAGTGAGGCAACCCAGAATGACTGCTCTTCGCACTCACCACCTGCCCGAATCCCTGGAAGCAGAATAAGGATTATGAATGGTCTGGGGTTTATTCTACCAGAATGTTTTTTATGCATAGTCTTATCACCACTTACTTCCCAAAGCTAATACATTTAATATTTAATATTTAAATAATGTTAGTGCATCAATAAAGAAAAAAGAGAAACATCCAATGGAAAAGTAGCCATCAACATAAATGGACAGTTTACAAATGAAGAAATCCTTGAGATTAGTGGAGGCTAAAAGAATAAGCCTAATTTGTAATCAAACTCATGCAAATTAACGTAACAATGAAGTGCCATTATTCATCTATTAAACTGACAAAGGATATAATTATATATGGGATGCCTCCTGTTGTCAGGAGCTCAGTGATAACAGTCACTGGTGGCAGGACAGTAAATTGTTTTAGCCTTTGTTGAGTGTAATTTGGCAAGATAGCTTAAAAGGCTTTAAAAAGCATTTACATCTTCTCCCCTAGTAATTCTGCTTCCAGGAATTTATCCACAGGAAATACTCAGAAATGCACATGTGACATCATTATCACAACAGTATTTACAATAACAATAAAATGATGTGTTTCTTTAAATATTCACAATAGGAGATTTGTGGGAAAAAATTATGGCATGGCCATACAGTGAAATACTCTGATGACATTAATCATGATGCCAAGAATATTTAATGGCACGAGATCATGTGTGTGGGATGCACCACAATAATTAGTCATTAAGCAAAATAATTTGAATATAAGCCAGGGTCTACTGTATAGTCTATAATCTTAATTTTGTAAAAATAAAAACAACACAAAAAGAGTGTGTTTCCACTTGCCAGTACTCAAACTCTCCAGCTGAATCTTTATCTGTACAAATAGAAATAGAGACAGAGATAGAGGTAGAAATACTTATATCTACAGTATTTATCTATATATAGAGAGAGGAAGGCTAGACCCTAGAAGAAATGATACTAAATTTTAACAAAGTTTCTGTGAGGTAAGATTATAGGTCATTTAAGATTCCATATATTTTTATTTTCCACAACCAATATATTTCTAATGTATTAAATTCTGTAGAGACAGGCAAAGGTATCCCAACATCAGTTCATCTTCTATGTGGCCACATGCAGGCTCTATTCTCCCTCCTGTGTCCACTGAGTTGTTAGATATGTTAACTTCCCAAGTAAGATGTGAAGTTCCTAGAACTTGAAGGAGAAAACCAGTGCTCTTCCAAACACACGGCCATGCCAAGCTCTGTGAAGTGACTCCCTGGGTGATTTTCCTACTGGTGTAAAAATAGATCGTTGGGTTTTTTAAATCTAGATTCTGGAAGATAAAATGAAATCATCTCTGCATGTAGTGCATCCTTGGGTTTTGCGTTCTGCTGGCTCCCTGATCTGGCATTGCTAATGGATGAGCCCGTGCTCTCAGGAGTGAGAAGGGTTTGCAGGAGGGGACTGAGGGTGAGAGCAGCCCTCCGCTTGTGAGTGCTAGAAGGCAGCGCGACAGCACACACACAGGGGCCGCGTCCTCAGGCCG
Organism: Myotis lucifugus; assembly: GCF_000147115.1. Classification (NCBI taxonomy): domain Eukaryota; kingdom Metazoa; phylum Chordata; class Mammalia; order Chiroptera; family Vespertilionidae; genus Myotis; species Myotis lucifugus. The sequence continues at coordinate 13,094 of NW_005872384.1, read as the reverse complement.
CCTGGTGTGCTCCAGGCGGCACACTCTTCCAGGGAGACAGGTACGCGTCTGTACAATGTGGAAGCCAAATAGGAAGTTCGGGTCCCTTCAAACAGAGGCTCTAGCTCTGGAGTTCCTCCCACTGACATCTCTAGGCCCTGGGGTTGATCACAGCCACGTGGGCAACCACAAGCAGTCTGGGTGCCACAAAGGGGTGCTGGCCAGTGGGGACTGGGGCATGAGAAGACACTGGGTGGACTGGGAACTGGTGTCTGTAGTTCCAGGCCAGCTGGAGAGCTGAGCTGGGCCCCCTCAGATCAAGACCCACAAGCACCATGTCTGGGACGGGAGGCATCCAAGCTGCTGCAGGCCCAGGGGAAGATGGGCTCTCGCTCCGCACCAGCTGAGCCATGTCCCTGTGAGCCGCAGGGACCCCCTTCTGGAGGAGGGCACTGCGCTCAGCACCTGCCCTCATCCCCTCCTGGTCTCCCCGCTGCCATTCTCAAGTCCCTGACAGTTATGCCTGGAACCCTGAAATGGACATGAGCATGGGCCATGTTCAATCACCCCGAACCCAGCCGCTCACTCAGAAATGCCAGCCTCCCACAGGTTACTGAGGTGCCCTGAGCAAGGAAGAGCTGTGGACACTTGGGCCCCATCCCTGGCGTGAGTGCTCACAGCCTCATGCGGTACTAAACCCAGAGCCCCCGTGTCCTGTGCGCAGGAATGCAGTTCAAGTTTAAATCTGTGGGTGTGCTTCCGATTGCTCTCAGTTTAGTCATTTGGAGCTGAGGTGTCTGTGAGGCAGCCAGGCAGGTACCGAGGGCCATCCGAGGGCCCGCAGGCGGTGGTCGGCTGGGGAGCTGAAATCCCTGCTGTCAGTTCTAGTAGAGACAGTACCGGGTCGGGAGCAGCCGGCGGAGGTGCAGGGGTCAGAAGGTGTCCGCACGGATGACTCTGGGGAACAAGACCTCGTGAGGCCACCATGGGGCTGGGACCTGGCTCCTTGGCACATGGAGAGGCAGAAAGATGGAGTACCCGGTGGAGCTGGAGACCATGCCTGAGGGGCAGACTCATCCCAGGGAATGCGTAATGGTCAGGCGGCAAAGGGGGTGGGGTGGAGAGGGTGACATAGCTGTTGGCATCAGCTTCAATGGAACAGGAGCTTTTACATGAAGATTGGGAGTGGTAGGGAAAACAAGGAATATATGTATATTTTAAAGAGGAAAAAAATGAAGAAAAATAATCACCCATAATCTTTATTTTTAAAAAATATACTTTATTGACTTCAGAGAGGAAGGGAGAGGAAGAGGGAGATAGAAACATCAATGATGAGAGAGAATCATTGATCAGCTGCTTCCTGCACACACCCTACTAGATCAAGCCTGCACCCCAGGCATGTACCCTGACTGGGAATCGAACCCTGACCTCCTGGTGCATAGGTTGACTCTCAATCACTGAGCCACACCAGCCGGGCAATCACCCACAATCTTACACACCAAATAAAACCATGACTTGTCATGTATCCCTCTATACCTTTTCCTAAACATGTTCTTGTTTTTTAAAACACTCTAACAATATATTATTAACATCTTTCCATGGCAATGCTTGAAAAGTTATATCATTTTAATAATTCTATTAAATGGATTTAATTATTTTCAATAATTTCTTATTGTTGAAGCTTTACAATGCTTTTTATATGAAAAACTAGAGGACCAATGCACGAAGATTCATGCAAGAATGGACCTTCCTTCCCCTGGCTGCCGGCACCGCCTTTGCTCAGGCCTGGAGCCGCCTTTCCACCTTGCCATGCTGCCCAGAGGCCTGAGCAGCTGGGGCGGTGCACCTGCATCATCTCCATGACGATGATGCAAGTATCCCACCTCACCCAGGCCACTTGGTGTCTGTGTATGCAAATTAACCCATCATCTTTGTTTGGGTTAATTTACATACTCACTCCTGATTGGCTGGTGGGTGTCATGGAGGTACGGTCAATTTGCATCTTTCTCTTTTATTAGTGTAGGTGTTACTATAAGAGTAAATCATAAGCCAGATCCATTCACGGTGGGCTCTGCCATGGACCCTGGGGTCTCACCGTGGAGCCGGGGGAGGGAGGCTGCAGCAGGAGACCCTATGCACTCAGGCCCAGAGGTCACCCTCCACTCCCCATGTGGCTGCCTTCTTTCCCAGATACTAGTTGTCTGAGAATAATCTACACACCCCAAGCCCCGCTGTTCTCTAACGAGATAGTAACTGTTTGTCATTCTGTCCTTTCACTGAGCTTAGTTAACAGACAGGAGTGCTTAGTGTTCCAAGGGTCTTACAATGTGCTACTTAGTCCTCATGGCCGCCCTCTAGTGTAAGTCTCATTACTACACCCATCTCAGGATGGACTATGGCTGGGACAGGCTACTCTGCCCAGTTACACAGCCAGAGGGTAGCAAGGTAACCTTGTGCTGCCATGTGCTTTGTTTCTGAAAAAAGCACAACTATTGCACAAAGTAGCACACACGGAGGAGTCTGAGGTGTGCGTGTGTGCTTTCCCAAAAGAGCAGGATTTTAGCAGATGAGAACCCCTTCATCTTTGTTCTCCCGAAGGAGATGGTCACCAGCTACTGCAGTGATGGAATCAAGGGGTGAGGAGCTGGACTTACAGCCGGCGTCCTTTCCAGAGCTGCGTCCTTCCTGTTACACTGCCCACGCTAGTTAGGACATATAACCTTTCAAACCTCAGAGAGGGGCCAGCTGTAACTGGAGAACAAAAGCAGTTTCTACATCTGGGGAGGGTGGGTTCATAGCGTCAGAGGCCCGTTTCCTCCCACCTGACTGACACCGAAGATGCGCCTGTTGCTGGGACTCCAGTTCCTCCTGCAGACCCCCCAAAGGTGATCAAAGCTGTAAACAGCAGAATATTTGCAGAGATCAATGGTGCACGACAAAGCTCACATTTAACAAGAGAAATAAAAGTAAGAGTTTAGTGGCGGGGTGTAATGGCACATCCGCACGCTGAAGGTGGAGGCGTGATTGAATTGATGCTACAGCGAGTGCGTCCCCTGCTCCCCATCTGAGCAATCCATTTGCCTGAGCAGAACACATTGGGAGGATGCTTTTATCGTGTTGCCTAGCTGTGAGGTTTGAATTCAGGTAGATGGTAGCAAATTAGGCCCCTTTCAGCCAACAGGATCATGAGAGATGGTCCACAAAGCACTGCCGCGTGGTGTTTCCAGAGACTCTGGGCGGGGCCAGAGGCGAGATTCCCAGGGGTGCAGGCCTGAGCTTTGATGCTGGAGGGATGTGGGCTCTGGGCTATGTTCCTCCCTATACTGGTTGGGTGACCTTAAGCAAATCATTTCACATCTGGATCCAAGCCACCTCATCTGAAAACTAAACTTTCCTGGGGATTAAATGAGGTGTCATATTAAGAGTTCACAGGTGGCTTTCATAGACACTTTTTTTTAATCCTCAGCTGAGATTTTTTTACATGGATTTCTAGACAGAGTGGAAGGGAGGGAGGAGGGGGAAGGAGATAGATAGATAGATGATAGATAGATAGATAGATAGATAGATAGATAATAGAACCTACAACCGAGGTACATGCCCTTGACTGGGAATCAAACCCATGACTATTCAGTCCTGGGACCAGTACTCTAACCACTGAGAAAAACCAGCCAGGGCATAAGCATCATTTAGCACTTTTGCCAATACAATTTATCAAACCCATTACACATGCCACCTCTTCCAGGAAGCCTTTCTTAATATCTGAAGCAACACCTGGACACTAAAGTGTTGTTTGCAGACCAGTCTTCTATCCTGAAACAGCAAGGTGCTAATCAGTAGTGCCATCACCTGTAATTCCTACCACATTGCAATGGATTCTGGGACATAATCAGAGATTACACAATGGATTCTGGGACATGATCAGAGATTACATAAATGTACATATATATATATATATATATATATATATATATATATATATATATATATATATATATATATACAATGAAACCCTAAAATGCAAATCAACTGAACGGTGGGAACAACTGGTAACTATGACACACACTGACCACCAGGGGGCAGACGCTCAATGAAGAGCTGCCCTCTGGTGGTCAGTGCACGCCCACAGGGGGAGTGCTGCTCAGCCAGAGCCAGACTCACAGCTGGCAAGCGCAGCCACGGTGGCAGGAGCAGGAGCCTCTCAGGCCTCCACTGCAGTGCTAAGGACCCCTGAGGGGTCCCAAATGTCATGCACTGGGCCTCTAGTATATATATACTCATCATAAGGTTAAGGAACAACCTGAACTTTTAGCCATATTCTGTGAAGACCCAACCACGTTTTGGAAGCAGTTGGATGAGGCTTAGACAACACGGGGGATGAGGAGCCAATCACTTATCTTTCAAACAAATCCAGAGAGTCTAGATGGCCATGGGTCCAAGCTGTGGGTTTTTCATGGTCACCTTAAAGACTCCAAATTGCCTACACATGTGTGTTTGGACCATGGAAATCTTCATGTCTATTTCAGTAAGCAAGGCCTTGGGACTATGATCCCAGGAACCAGGCAAGCAGAGAGCCCAGCTCTGGGCTGTCAATGCAATCAGAAGGGATTCATGCCAAAAGCTGAAGCAGAAAGAAGAACCTGACTACAAGGTCAAAGGCTCCAGGTCAGTTGTCTTAGATTTAGGATTGTAATGAGAGAGAGGGAGAGAGAGAGAGAGAGAGAGAGAGAGAGAGAGAGAGAGAGAGAGAGAGAAAGAGAGACTCTTAGACAAGAATGGTGAGAGAGCCCAGGTGGGGAAGCAGACCACACAGGGACCTCATAGGGGACAATGTCATAGAAGCTTGTGGATGCCCAGCTTCCTCTCCATCTCTGCAAACACCAGTTCTACACCATAAAGACAGTGAACAAATAAACCAAATACTGAGAACAAAGTTACCACGGAATCAGCAAGGAAGAACCCATAGTCATCCTATTTAATGAGCTTCTACAGATCAACAAGAAAAAGAAAAACACTGAACACCATAAAAATGAACTTTCAAAGGAAAGAAAAGGAAGTATGGACAGACCATAAATATATGAAAATGTTTTAACATCATTATTAATCACAAAAATTCATTGAGATATCGTTCTACCTCATCAGACTGGCAATATTGAAAAAAATGCCAACATGAGCCATGGTGAGGATGTGGCGTGGGAGGAACTGTCAATCACAGCTAGTGGCACACGGGCTGTCACACCCACTGCTTAGGACCTGGTCTGCCCTCAGGCGACAGAGTTAAACATGCAGATGGCCACTGCCCAGCAATTCCGCTCGCAGGTGTACATTCTGGAGAAACGCTTGCACGTGTGCCTGAGACATGTCCACTTACTTTTCACAGCAGCAGCATTTATAACAAAAATAGCCTTCCAAGTGCCCATCTTCAAAGGAATGTGCATATAAATTGTGGTGCATTTATATAGGGAATGCTATGCAGCAACGGGAATGAACAAAAGACAACGCAGCATGTGTGGACTCCAAATGATCATTTTAAACACAAAGAGCAACTTATAAAAACACATTCTATACGATTCTCTGTAGATTTTCTAAAAAGGCAAAAATAGTGTTTGGGGATGCATACCTCTGGGGGAAATCTATAAAGTAAAACAAGAAATAAAGAATACAAAATATCTGAAGATATTTCCAAACCGTCATCGGGATGGCTACTGTATAGCCCCTGCCTAGGAAAAAGATTAGCTTGAAAATGTCCCTCACGTATAAGTGAAACCACACGGTATTTGCCTTTTTCTGCCTGACTTACTCCACTTAGCGTTACACCCTCTGGATCAAATGACAAGATTTTTTATTGCTGCATAGTATTCCATTGTATATAGGCACCATTTCTTCTTTATCCACTCATCTGCTGATGGACACCCATGCTCCTTCCATATCGTGGCTACTGTAAATAATGCTACTGTAATAAACATAGGGGAGCATAGGAGCGTATGTATTGTTTCAACCAACTCTACTTAAATAAAAAAGAAGAGAAAAAGTTTCTGACTAACCCCAAATAAAGTGCCCTCACAGCTTCCCCCAGGAAAGGAAGAACAGGTGAGGTTTACTTGTCCCTCGGCGTCATGTGGACACCCGGCAACTCCTTCACAGTTGTAAGGCCTCTGGAACGATTTTCCAAACCCAGTATTTGAGAGCTCATTTTCATTGGGCACTTACTACAATCCAGCTCCTCCCCTAAGTGGTGTAGACATTTATTTCATTTAATCTTCACAACACTCAACACAACACTCAGCAAGGCCGATACGAGTATTAGACATAATTTACCAACGAGGAAACTGATGCTGAGATGTTTCCAGTGAAGAAGCTAGGAAGTGAGGCAGCCTGAACTCAAACTAGATCCTTTTGGCCCCCCAGCCTTTGTTCTAAACCAGATGCTAACCTTTCTCTTTGAGTTTCATGTAATTGTACTTAAATATAAGAACCTGAGTTCCAAGATTTCATTCTCCCTCTTTTTTTTTTTTTAAATCATGGAATGAACGCATTCACCCTCTCCTCTTCCGGGCTCTACTGTAAACAAGCCCCGTGTCACAGAGCACAGAGCGGTGGGCTGGGCGTGAGACTCAGCCCGCTTCGTCTTTGGTCTTTGGTTGTAACCCTAAAATACACTATGAAGGACAGGCTAAGACAAACCTCCTGGGATTTCTTCTAACAACCTATTAATGACTCTGTTAGAAGAAGAATAACTTTTTCTTTAATAGCCTCCCGGCTGCCAAAAGAATTTTAGTGTTGAGAAGATTTAAAGATGAGTTTATATCCTCCCACCTGATCACTTTTATTTCTAGAAATTTAATCTAAGGAATAGCCAGACACATGAATTTTGGTGTCATTTTCAATTGTCCAGAGTCACACATTTCCTTTTTCTCTGACCGAAGCCCTTGGGTTTTCCTGCAGGAAATGACTGTTTCTTTGTCATTTTGGTAAGAGGATAAGTAAATATGCCGCATGTTCTCTTGGCCAGATGGTGGACACGGACACAGGTAAGCCCTAGGGGCCTCCTCCTTGGACTTCAGTGACGGTGGATCAGGATCAGAAAATGCTCGACGTGGATTCCTGTCCTGGGTCGTGGTCTCAATGGAATTCCCATGCGTTCCTGCCACTTGGATACCCAGGTCCCTCTGCTTTCTGATCGCTGGTTATTCAGTCTGTGATTCAAAATTGTGAATTATCAGTAATTCCCACACATTCTTTCTCCCTGAAAGCCAATCATGATTGACTTCTGTTACTTAAAATTAAAGGATCCCAATTGAAATATTATCCAAAAAATATAAGACACTCATCATCATATTGTTCCTAAAAGTGAAGAAAGAGAAAATTCTTGCTTTGGTTGAGTGACTCAGTTGGTTGGAGCATCATTCTGTGAACCAACAGGTTGTGAGGAAATTCCTTAAAACATGGCAATAGTTTGCATAAGTAAGGGTTTATTCAAATAACAAAGTATTCTACAACCACTTGAATTGGTGATATAGATTTATAATTATTGACTTGCAAAATGTCTGCAACATATTGTTAAGTGAGAAAAGCAAGGTGCAGAGCAACATGTGTATAAATACGATCCATTGTATAATATCATACACCAATATATTTCTGGGAAGTGGGGTTATGAAGGTTATATGGCTTCATTGTTTCTTCAATAAATTTGCATTTCTTAAGAGGTAAACACATTCTTTTAATTTATGGTCACTTGAACAAATAATGAATTTTTCCAGAGGAATTTTTAAGTCACAGATCTAGGAAACAAAAGTGAGAATTCCATGAATATGGTTGGCGAGAGTTCCAATAAAGCATCACAGATTTTCATGGGACCAGATTCCTGTTCCATGATTTTTTTGCAGCCTAAGTGATGAGCCAAACCAAAAACAATAAAAATTTCTTGGGAAAGTATCAATGGCTGGAAGAAGGGAAAAAAACCAACTGGTCAGCTTTATCATAAGTCAGGTTATGACTTGACTAGTTATCTTTTAAAAAGAATTAGAGCCCTAACTGGTTTAGTTCAGTGGATGGAGCGTTGGCCTGCGGACTGAAGGGTCCCAGGTTCGATTCCGGTCAAGGGCATGTACCTTGGTTTCGGGCACATCTCCAGTGGTGGGTGTGCAGGAGACAGCTGATCAATGTTTCTCTCTCATCGAGGTTTCTAACTCTCTATCCCTCTCCCTTCCTCTCTGTAAAAAAATCAATAAAATATACTTTAAAAAATAGTAAATAAATAAAAAGAGTTAGAGTTGAATAGTGGGAAAATCACTGAACTGGAATTAAAGGAAATATGTTTCACCCTGGATCTGTCACTAACCAGCTCCACATCATGGGGCAAGTCAATTAACCTTTTAGTTCTGCTCATACATAAAATGAGAGGCAGGACTAGACTATCTATGTAATTTCTCTGGAGCCTAAGAGTCCTCATTTTATAAAAGGGGGAAGGATATGGAGCCTAATTTCCATGTTCAGCCTGTCGCAGTATCTGCCTCGCATCTCTTCTGGTCACCACATCTGGTGTTGAAATGTGAATGCAATCTCAAACCATAAGTGGTTGACAAGTCACCCAATAAGCTTATTCTATCTAATGGGAGGCCCTTGGTTAGTTCAGACATCAGTGTGTGCACCAAACAGAACCAATGAGATAAACACCAAAGACGTTTCCAAGACGGACAGGGAAGGAGTCACTTCCTTTCTGCTAGAGCTGACAGAATGGCAAGATGTTGCCCTTGGGCCCATCTTTGCCACCAGAAGAGGAGAAGCTGGATAAAAATTATACCAACAGAGAGGGGAGTGGATCAAAGATGAGAAGAAAGAGAAAACCCGGATAATATCATTTGAACAACTGAACCCAGACATTCCTGAAATCATTATGATAGCAAATCAATTAGCTTCCCTTTTACAAAGCTTAATACTGTTTAAATTGGGTTGCCCTGATGGTTAATCTTATGTGCCAACTTGAGTGGGTTAAGGGATGCCCAGATGGCTGGTGAAACATAATTTCTGGATGTGTCAGTGAGGGTGTTTCTGGAAGAGATTAGCATTTGAATGGGTGAACTGAGCAAAGCAGATGGGCCTCCCAAAGGCCTGTGGGCAATATCCAATTGACGGACGGCCCAAACCGAATAAAAGGGGGAGGAAGGGAGAGACATCCATCTGCTCTGCCCTGGGACAGCGGGGCTCCTGGTTCTCAGATTTTCAGAATCAGAGGGGCAGTTACACCATCAGTCTCCAAACCCCACCCCGCTTCCTTCCCATTCCAAGGTGATGCTCCACCTTGAAAATGGCAAATAATGGGACTTTCAACCTCACACCCATGTGAGCCAGCGAATATAATACACACACACACACACACACACACACACACCATATTGGTTCTATGCCTTTGGAGAGCCCTGGCTGACACAGTTACCACTGCCGGAAACCAAAAGGTCCCTAGCTTGTATCATCTCTTCATCGCTACATAGAGTAAAATGACAAATTTTTTATCCTAACAACCAAGTGTATAATAACTAATCTACCTGTGTAGGGAATCACTAATCTCATCCTCATTCTCACAAAAACCTCGGACAGTAGATATTTTCATCTTCATTTTAAGGACAAGGAATATGAGGTGGAGTGAAATAATTTGCTCAGAATCAATCCATTTGTCTTACTTTGGAAAGAATAAAAAATGGTCAGTGTAAGGACAGGGGAAAAGCCCTTTCCTTTTCTTTGCTGTGGCCTTCCACAATTTAGGAGAAGCACCTGGTAATTAAACCCCAAGAGTGTTAGCTCCGCTGATTCAAACAGTTCTCTGTTCAAACTGCAAGACAAGATAAGCTACTCTCAAGGTTACATTCTTGCATCCATCTCCTCCCTGCTGTTTTCAGAACTCAGGAATAATTCACACTAAGGAGTCTCTGGTTAGTAGAAAGTTCCCTTCCACCCTCCCCTTCAAACAAGCCTCTTTTGAACTCTTCATAACTTTTGCTCTAAGCATATTTTACAGGCTTGGGGAAATACTGATAAGACAACTCCCTAGGACTGTGGTCGGCAAACTGCGGCTCGAAAGCCACTTGCGGTTCTTTGGCCCCTTGAGTGTGGCTCTTCCACAAAATACCACGTGCGGGTGCGCACGTACAGTGCGATTGAAACTTCATGGCCCATGCGCAGAAGTCGGTTTTCGGCCTCGGGGAGTCTATTTTGAAGAAGTGGTGTTAGAAGAAGTGGGGGGTGTCGGTCGGTCGGTCGGTCGGACGCGGCGCAGGCAGGACGCGGGATACACAGCGTGGGGGAGGCGCGAGTGATTCATGTACGAGTTGAGTGAGCCAGTCAGTCAGCAGTCTCATTGTGCAGTGGTTAGTGCTAGTCGCGTCCGCAAATCGCGCGCGGATGACAAAAGTACCTACTCGAAGCATAAAGTTACCTGTATTTTTCCAACCAGCTGCAAATCCTACAGGTATTTTTGTCATCAATTTAAGAATTGTAATTATTTTGTGTTGGTGGCTTTATTATTATAAAATGAGGTCGTTTTTAGCAAAGGCCAGCGTAGGAGCACCCTAATTAAGTTAATAACAGTATACCTACCTATATAGTTTAAGTTTAAAAAATTTGGCTCTCAAAAGAAATTTCAATCGTTTTACTGTTGATATTTGGCTCTGTTGGCTAATGAGATTGCCGACCACTGCCTTAGGACATTTGCAGGACTGTCTCCTGGAAAGCAAACAAACTGTAACTTTTTAAGACACTCCCTGGTATTTGCTCAACTTCAACCCAACACAAACCCCTCCCTTCCTGTCACCTAGCAACAGAAGCCGTTACTGTTTAAAAGTGGAAGCCACCCTTTGTTTCTTGCCCTGTATTGATTAGCAATGCACCAGCCCTTTCTTCTCTTGGAAAGTAAAAATAAATTTCCTCTCTGCATCTCTTCTTTTAGATGTGAATTCTTTCACAGCCTGAGTCACCAGCCAAACCCTAACAGTCAGTGATTGACAATTGTTTAATTGTCTGTTTCCAATGAGACTTGTTTATAAAACTAAGATTTAGTTTTCATATCTCACTTTTTAACTTGGTTTGTGATCTAACATTTATATAGATTTAGTTTTAGGAAATAAGTTGGTTATTTTCAATGATTCATTCTTTACCAACAAGTGTGTGTGGTAAAAGCCATTAATGGCCCCACTATCTATTCTCCCCTCTCACTGGTAACAGGAACGTGACATGTGGAAGGAAGACTGTATTTCCCAGCTTCCTTTGCGGTGAGGTGTGGTCTTGTGACTAAGTTCTAATCAACAAAATGTGGAGTGGAAGTGCCATGTGGCAGCTTTCTTGAAAGATCAGAATTTACCCTTTGCTCTTTCTATCTCAGTTCACTTATCCCTCAGCAGAAGCATGAGCCTGTTGGGTGGAGATCTAGCCATCGTCTTAGACTATGATGCAGATTCAGCTTTTATGATGCTGGGTGCTTTGGTCCCTGAAGATGTTGTGGGACCAGCCTTGGATGGCCTTCCTCTCAATATGAGAAGAGAGAGATAAACTCCTGTTTTTGAAGCTAATACTTTTAGATTCTCTCACTTGCTGCCAAATCTAATCATAAAAGTGATCTACTTTATTTGATGTCCCAATTGACATAGAATAGAAATGTAAAATTTTACAGTGGGAAGGAAGCTTTGAAGTCATTAAGCCCCATGCCCACAGTTTAGAAATGGGAACCTTGAGTTTCAAAGACAGGAGTGTGCTTTTAAAGATGAAGCAATAATTATCTTGTTCCCTATTATGTTAAATACCCTTACATTTTAATCCAATTGCATAAAATTCATGGTACCCTTATTTCTATGATTATTCAGGTAGTTTGGTTTTGAATTAATAAGAATAATTAGAAAAATAAAGCATGAGCTTTAACTTCAGATATTAATGAATTTGGATCCCAATACTAGCTAAATTTTCACCTTGGAACTTTCTAGTCCTTGCTCACTTCAATTACTTGTAAATTTGGGTTGATAACACCTAGTTCATAGGATTTTAGTTGATGTCTATTAAAATACCAGTGTCTAACACATAGTAGGTACTCAATCAATACGACTTTATTCTTTCATATGGGGAACATAGCTCCAGTGTACAGTTTGAATAGTGTGGTATGACATAATAAATATTTATTTTGAAGGCAGCCATGACTTGGGTCTGAATCTCAGCTACCTCATCCACCGGGAATAGATTTTAACCATACTTCTTAGGTCCTCATTTGTAAAGATACAAAATAGGATTAATTGTATATCACATGGGTTGTGACAATATTTAGATAGAATGTGTCTAAAGATTCTGCTATATAATAGATGTCCAACCCTGCAACATCTGTGTCTCAATAAAACAGAAGTTTGGGGTAATGAGAAGAACCCCAGTAAATCCTGATTTGGGGATCTTAAATTTTTTTTATTGCCCTTACTGATGAGACAACTCAAGTTCAAATTAGTTTTGTTTTGGGGGGTAGGTTACAAATGAAGAAAACCCCAATGAACACTAACTTGAGCGCACACCTCCAAAAAGCAATTGGCTACATAACTAAGAAGGTGCAGAAGCAGCAGGCATGGCTGACTGCATCTTTAGTCTGCACGTCACCATGAGGCCACTCTCTCTGATCATAGCTCTGGCCTCACGTGTTTTGGCTTTTCCATTAAATCGATTCTCCCTATCCTTTCAGCTTAGCTATCGATCAGTGAGAATGTCCCCTTTCCGACTGTGTCTGAAAGCTAAAGTAGCAGAGAAGAAGTAGATGGTGAGGGCTTTGTGTGCGTACCAAGGAGTTCTGACTTCATCATGAAGGCCATGGGGAACCACTGAAGGTTTTCAAGTTGGAAATACAATTCTCTCCCCAGAAAAGAAAGGGTAGGAGGGTCTCAAGATTAAAAGCATTGAGATTAATGGTGGTGGCAAGGTAGGTGGGACATTAGATGATGAACTGAAATGATGGAAACGAAGACAGAGGAGAATTCCGAGTCAAGAAATAACTTTGAGGTTATCGGTAGGCTTTGACTACCTTTATGGGAAGGGAGGAACGGAGAGTTCATCTCAGGATATTTCTAAGTTAAGCAACTGAGTAGATCGAGGTGGAGTTA
>NW_005872383.1:89083-90351 GCF_000147115.1 Myotis lucifugus | reverse complement strand
CCTACTAACTCAGAAAACAAAAGAAAGAAAATACCTGTCCCTTTCTTCATCCCCTTCCGACCGGCCCCATCGGGACTCCACCTTGAGCACGAGGCTGAGGTCCCAGACCAGCTCCTCTCCCCGCGGCCGGCTCCCCTCCCCACCGGGGGTGATGGTGGTGATGATGATGGTGGTGATGATGGTGATGGTGATGATGGTGGTGATGATGATGATGGTGATAATGGTGATGATGATGATGATGGTGATGATGGTGGTGATTATGGTGATGATAATGATGATGATGGTGGTGATGATAGAAGTCATGATGCTGGATGACGGTGAAGCACACCTCTCTGAGCCGTGTGCTAAACTAGGGACTTTTACCCATACTCTCCCTGATCCTCACAGCTGCTATAAGAAAAATTATTTTCCAAGTTTTGCAGGCGGTAAAAGTGAAGCTCAGAGAGGTGAGACTTCTCCCCGGGGGTGCCAGTGCAGAGCTGTGCTGGCAGGTGGGCCTGGTCTGAACAGCCGCCCACCCTGCTGGCACTTATTCAGCGCATGCGGTGGGGCTTCGGAATGTGCCCAAAGCACTTCCATCTTCGTGGGGCATCAGGGCGCTGCGGGGGCGGTTCTCAGACGCTTGCCCTCGGTGGATCATGCCACAGTGCCCCACTGGGTTCCGCTGACACCGCGTGAGCAGTTAATGTGCCGGAAGTGGCTGTGCCACGTATGGACAATTGGCCGATTTTCATGCTGTTAGGTTTCTGGTTTCCATATTTGGGTAAATGCAGTCTTACAAATCATTCACTGTTACCTTGAGAAACCCAACACCATAGGTTTGTTGAATTGAGGCTTTAAACCGTTTTCCAAACACAGGGTTGAACATGGGTCCTGGAAGGTTAAACTCAGCTGAAAGCGGTGGGCGGGCCGTTCTCGGCCGGGCTGGGGACTTCCTGACGCTTTAAAGAAAATAAAGTGCGAGCTGGTGAAGTAAAAGTACCAGCGATAGTGGTCGTAGCCACCAGCACTTCCGAGAGATCCCCAGTCACAGGTGATGGAGGTGTTAAACACCTCCTCCGGGCAAAGGCCGCTGGCTCGGAAGCCTCAGGCGGAGACCCACCTGGGGGCTGCCCTGCCCCAAACCCACTCCGTGTGCTGTTCTCCTTCGGGACAGAGCTCCCGGGAGGAAGCAGCCATGAGCTCCCGTCTCACTTCCCACCCCCAGGCCCTGGTCATGGGCGACGCCCTCACCGAGGCCATCGCTCCTGAGACACTGCCCTGCCGCA
>NW_005872383.1:78602-87111 GCF_000147115.1 Myotis lucifugus | reverse complement strand
GATCGTGCGCACTGTGGGCACGTCGGGGGCCTGCTGCTGTTCAGGGCCTTGAGAATCCCGACCCAGGGCCGTCCTGGTGGGCGGCTGAGGACTGAGACTCAACCGCTGCTGTTTCTCTCCCGCCCCTGCAGGGTGAGGGCCCCCAGGCCGACAGCGTGCTGACCTCCGCCCCTGCCTCCCGGACCAGGCACCCCATGGGCCACCCTCTGCAGACCCTCAGCCGGCTCCCGCCGGGCGAGCTCAGCCCCGAGGCGGGTGGCGGGGTCCAGAAGCGGACTCTGCTCAGGCAGCTGATCGCCTACTTGGCCATGATAGCCCCCTCGCCCACCCCGGCGGGCCCACTCGCGCCTGATGACCTTCTGCGTGTGCCTTGGAGGAAACACGGGAAGCGGTTTTCGCCTTCAGAAGACCCCACCGAGCCCCTGGGCACTGGCGATGGTAAGTCAGCCCCACCCCCTCTGGGGTCGTTTGTTGTCAACTCCATCTTCCCAGCACCTGCTTCACTGTGTGTGTGTGTGGGGGGGGGGGAGGACGCCAGGCACCGGTGAGGAGGGCGCCTTCGGGTGCGCTTCCCCGTGTGGCTGGTGGAGGGAAGGTGGCCATGCCCATGCCGGATGGACCGGGTCGCGACACTGTTCCTGCTCACACCCCTGTCTGCGGTTTCATGGTTTCCTGACTTTACTGAAGAGGGTGAGGTGGGCGGGGCCCTGGCCAGCCCCAGCCCCACGTGGTGTGGGCCACACGGGCTCTGGAAGGTGGGCTACGGCTGCGTTTACTCCGTCACACGCCCCATCTCTGCTGTGGTCACACGCGCCCAGGTCACATGGTTAATGCGTATTTGTCCCCAAAGCCCCAGGTGAGACAGCGCCGCTCACAGCGCGATGCTGGCACTGCGTGGCCTTTCCCGCGGCCAACACGCAGCGCTGGGCTCGCCGACATGTGAGTTATGCCCTGTGTGACCGCCTGAGGGAGAGGGGCCGTGCCTGCTCCTCCGTGAGACGCAGAAGGCTCTGCGCACTTTTATCCGCACGGCCTTTCCCGAGGCCATCGCACTCAGCGCGATGCTGATAAAGCAGCCTTCTCCTCTGAAGATCCCACACTGTCGAGTAATACTCCCTCCACGTCCCGCGTGGAGTAGGGTTCGGTACCTGAAAGAGGAGCCGCACAGCAAATGAGAAAAAAAGACACAAGATAATTTTGCAATATTGGGGGACCAGGCGGGCAAGTCCCAAAGGACTTCCTCCCATGCTCAGGCTGCTCCAATCTTTTATTGATCTGGAGTAGCCCTTAAGAAAAGGAAGTTTCAATGACACACAGATCAGCAATTTCCAGGAGTAGACAAAAGTATCTGATTAACTCATCAATAGATTTCCGAGTGTAGGCAGAGTAACTGATTAGCTTATCAATAGATTTCCGAGTGTAGGCAGAGTAACTGATTAACAATAATCAACAAGGATCTACATAACTATCTAAGGAATTAAGGGAACTAAGGTGGGGATGCTTCAACTATTATTACCTAAATTAACTGAATGGTTCCTAGATTAACTGGGTGGTGCACAGCCCTGACCTTTACTAGGACTTTCAATGGCTACTAGCTTTTGGGGGGGGTTTCTGTCTAAACTCAGCTAGTGAAGACAATGAATGGACTCCGGCACCACACCACAGACCCAGCAGGGGACGGTGGTGATGACACCTGCCCGAGGATCGCGGAGTGCCCTGCTTGTGTGGGTCTGCACTCGCCGCTGTTCAGGGAAGGCCCTCTCCCCCATGTAGCTGCTGTGGCACCTTTTAAATCAGGGGTGGGGAACCTCTTCCTGCTGTCAACGTAAAAAACCATTGAAACCTGTAAAGAATTTTTGTGAGTTTATTTGAGCCAAACTGTCGACATATGCCGGGAAGCAGAACCTCAACGAATTGAGATAGTGCTCCGGAGAATGGCAGGGTTACATCCGTATTTATACATGAAATTCATTGGTGACAGATTTAAGGAGGTGGGATTAAGTGAAGCAGGGGGAAACCTCTGTGATAGGATAGCAGGATCAATTAACATGATAATGAAGGAATTTATAGTATCTGTCCTGGCGCCCAGAACATTTGGTTGTGCCCCAGGGGCTCCAGAAAAAAGGGAAGTTACAAGTTACCCAGACATTTCAAGGGTATGTTATCTTAGAGGCAAAAAGGCAAATGGGCTCAGTAAGGATCAAAGTTGATCTTGTCAATGAAGATACTGGCCTAGGACATAACTGCCCACCATAACTGCTTTTAGTTAAAGTTTAATTTCAGACCATCCTTTGTGGTTACTTTAGGTCTCCGAGTCTGCAGAACTGCCATGCAGGCCTCTCCTGAGCTTGTCAGGTCAGCATGTGGCCCCTTTCGTCCACACTGCCCAGACCTTTTGGACATTTATAACATCACTCGTGGGTCATAGAACATTATCATCTTAACAATTAGCTGTTCTATTTGGTCAAACATTTAATTAACTCACCCCAATGCTTGGCAGGGCCAGGCCCACTGATTTCTGGGCCAGATGCTCCCCACCCTGTTTACATGAAAGAGACGCCAGGCTGCGGTGAAGGGACGGAGCGGAAGGTGTGCGCTGTGCACCTGGCTAAGCCGTCGCACAGAAACACTCCCTCCGTGGGGTTGGCATTTCCACGGGGCTGTGCCTGGGGGAGCCCATTCCCACCAGCTTTTTCCTTTGGGCCGGTGTTCTCTGCTGGCTGCTGCCTTCTCTGCTCAGATGCGTCCTCTGCCTGTTGCCCTTTCTTTCTTTCTTTCTTTCTTTCTTTCTTTCTTTCTTTCTTTCTTTCTTCTTCCCTTCCCTTCCCTTCCCTTCCCTTCCCTTCCCTTCCCTTCCCTTCCCTTCCCTTCCCTTCCCTTCCCTTCCCTTCCCTTCTTCTCTCCTCAGAGTATTTATTCACCTCCCGCTCAGCACCTGCCATGAATGCCTTGGGAAGGTCCCTCCCCGCCTGTTAGCCTCTGTCCATGGTGCTGACCCTTCTCGCGTCCCCTCAGCTTCTGTATGGCTTCTGTACATGCGATGACGCTGGGATGATGCTGGGCGCCCTGTCTTTAACGCCCTCCCTTCCTGTGCTATCTTCCACAACTTAAACATCTCCCAGTGGACGGCCTGGGTCCTCCCTGCTGGAAGAGGGAAATACTGCTGCCCGCCAACAGCACTCAATCCTCCGAGCGCCCCCTGGTGCCGGGCAGAGGTGACTGCTCCACGTGTCTGCTGGAGCTGCACCGCTCGGAGCCCCTCCCCACGTGTCACCTCCCACCCTCTTCACTGTCCCCTGCCCCTCTGAACTGGTCTGCGTTGCAAAGTTGGTTATAGTTTTATAGGTAGCATCTTCCCAGCTGCCCGTGTGCTTAGAGGAGTCACGTAAATGTCCACCATGAAGCAGAGAGAGTGTGCGATGAGCCCGCACACCCAGCCCTGGCCCCTCCTGCTGCTTCCCCTCTCCCTCCCCTCCCCCTCCCCCTCCCTGTCACCAAGTGATCCACCGTGGATAGCAGCATTGCTTTGCCGAGAGATTGGACTTGCCTGAGCCTGACCAGCAGTTCTGTCCTGGAGTAAAATCGACGGCAGTGTTTTCAGGGCATCAAATAGCAGTCAGCACTCAGATTGTTCTGTTGTCGTAACTTTCTTTACAGTTGGTTCTTTTTTGATTCAAAGTACAAAGAAGGTCCACAGAGTTGGTGGCTACATCTGTGAAGCCCCTTTTATTTTTATTGTTTTAAATTGTTATTTCTTAATTTGAGAGAGGAAGAGGGAGCGAGAGGAGAAGGAGAGGAGAGGGGAGGGAGAGAGAGAGAGGAGAGAAAGAGAAGGAGAGGGAGGGGAGGGAGGGGAGAGAGAGAGAGAGAGAGCTATTTGTTGTCCCACCTATTGGTGCATCATTGGTTGACTCGGTATGTGCCCCGAGCAGGGATCAAACCCACAACCTTGGTGTATGGCCGACGCTCTAACCCACCGAGCGACCCGGCCAGGGCTGGCCCCTTTTGATCTACAACAGGTTTCTCCTCCCTCTTTTCTCTTTCCTGGCAATTCATTGCGCAATGTATTTATTGTCGAACTGGCTCGCTAGCTCACTGTCCCGCAGAGTTTTTCAGCGTCTGGACTTTGCTGGTGGCCTCCTAAGGACAGCATGCAGCTCCCTATCCCCGTGGCCCAGGCTCCAGACGGAGACTTGGCCCTTCGTGTTCGGTGTTCAGCAAGAGGCGGTGATGTGCCTTCCGTCGGGGGCGCCTTCCAGCGGTGCCCCATTTTACCACGTCAGCAGCACAGCCACTCCACTTCTGAGCAGCGTCCACCTTGACTGTTGGAAAGGTGCTCGATCCCCCCACCCCAGCCACCCCACCCCGGGCCGCGCCTGCCCTTCCTCCCAGGACATGCCGCACAGTGCCGTTCCCACGGTGATATCTGGTCGGTGCCCGTCTCCTGTGGGCCCTACGCTCTGGGGAGCTGGCGACGTGCCTCTTTCTCCATTTGCATCCCAGGGTCCAGCAGGTGCCAGACTCTTCCACATAGAGGGTCCAACCTCAAGAGATGGTGCTGTTTCCAGCCTCAGTTTCCTGAGGAGGAAGCGACAGCTTGAGGGTGGATGGTGGTTGGCCCAACCTAGGATCCCGTGAGACCCAGTGGGCGTTCTTAAGAGCCAGCTGTCCAAAAGGCAGATGTGAATACAATAGACTTGTTACTGTGGCTAATTGGTCCATTAATGTTTTAAGTGGCCATTTAGCTCCAAATTCTAGCTTTCTCTGACTGCATTGTGCGCAGTGCTATGTTAAGCCTGTAGGGGGCGCAGAGGCACAGGTGAGCTCACTGAGATCCTGGAGGGAGGGGTGTGAGCCAGGGGAGGGATAGACTGTGGCCTTCTGTGTTTAAATGAAAATGGACAAGGAAAGACCAACTTCTCCCTAAGTTTGTGGTCTAGGGCCTTACAGCCCCCACTTCCCCTCCCGTCCCCCTACCCCCCGCAGAAGTCCACAGTCACGCCCAGGGCAGAATTCCCATGAAGGCACAGGCGCCGCAGCCTCTCCACGAAAACTATGTTCCCCTTCAAATAACCTTGAGGGAGGCCAGGAAAGCCAGAGGGGTGGGCAGGTGTGTCCTGACTTCTATGGGTGGCCGCCCAGAACAGGGAGGGAGGGGCCTGTGAAAAAGGCCACGTGACTCATGACCCTGGCCTTCAGCAGCTCCAGGTAAAGCTCCAGGAAAACCCACCCCACGTGCTTCCAAGGTGATGGACGCGTCAGGCCTGGCTCCCGCGTGTGGCCAGTGTCCATGACGGAAAAGAGACCGTCTTCCTCCTCTATTCATTGTTTACCCCTGTCCCCTTCCAAAGCTTTAGGGCAGAGGTGGGGAATGTCCCGCCCGCGGGCCAGATGAGGCCCGAGAAATCATTGGGCCTGGCCCTGCCAAGGCATTGGGGTGAGTTAATTAAATGTTTGACCAAATAGAGCAGGCTCATTTTTAACTTGATAATTTTGTATGGCCCGAGAATGATGCCATAAATATCCAAGTGGCTGTGGGCAGAAAAAAGGTTCCCACCCCTGCTTTAAAGCAACGTAAAATTCAAAGACCTACATGAGGCAGGCGTGGAAAAGACAAAGGTCACAGTGAGCGTGGAGTGGCGGTGCTGTAGACAGACGTCGTGGGTCCCGCGCCCCAGCAGCAGACCTGGTGTCCGGGTCACCCCAGGCGGAGTGCTCCCTGCTAACAGGTTAGCCTGTCATTGTGTGACCCGTTCGCTATGGGAAATAGAATTTGTAAACGATTATTTGTTCCTTTTTACCAGTTATATACGTAATAAGTGGTTACCACTCGAAACCTGAACACTAGACACAAAGGTAGACACACACAATTGCCAAGACCACTGCTATCCGTGTGGGGTGTCCTGCCCCTTGGGTTCCCCGTGCGACCGTGCCTTGCATGAAGCAGGGCCACCGGGGGCAGTGGCAGCTCTGCACCTCCCTCTTCTTTCCCATCGGTGCCTCATGGGCCAGTCCTCCTCCAACTAGGGAGCAATGCGCCGGCCCCGCCTGTGACCGCGGCCACTTTTAGGCAATGAAAAGTGCCATGTCCACTTTTTGTATTTAAATTTTTAAATATTGTGGTAAAATACACTTTGGTTTGATCATAAATTGAGTTCCTAGCTGCAGATGTATGTAAACCATGCACATGGGCCATCCACCTTCTAGAACTTTCCTACTCACAGGAAGTCCAGCAGCTGCCACTGTCCTGAACTCGTTTCTCTAAGTCCAATCCCCGTGCGCTCCTGATTCAGCCCATTCCATTAATGGAGACAGATTTCAATACCACGCACAGTGGCCCACCTGGACAGTTTCATATTCCAGCTTGGCATTTGCCACCAGCACGTGCCCAGCTCCTCCCCTGCCATTGCTGGTGACCATGCTGAGCGTGCACTCACGTTAATGTGCATCTCAAGGAAACATTCTTTAGAAAGCAGCTGAGTGCCAAGCCTGCCACCAGCCGAGTTACACAGTTAACGCCAACGCCAACTGGGCAGTGTTTGTCCTTTGCCTCCCTGTTACATGTAATGAGGGAGAGGTGGACTGGGTGCAGGTTCTGTGAGACCAAAGTTGGCAGCCCACCTGGGCAGGGCTCCTGGCACCAGGTGGCAGCTCAGCTCAGCACCTCATTTAGCCAGTGAGCAGTGCACACACTCAGCTGTCAGACCACGGCCCCTGGTTGGAAAGAGAACACATTTTACTGTTCCCTTGTTGCTCCCAGTGAAATAGACAGGAAGCTGACATAAGATTAAGCCTGTGGCCCCCAGGTGGAGGCCCAAATGAGGACAGAATAAAATAATAAACTCCTTCTGAGTATATCTGAGTCATTGCAAACACCTGAGAGTTGGTCTCCAGAAATTAAATGAACTATATGCTCTCTAAACAAAAGAGACACAGTAAATTCCTCATTATGATGATGGTTATGGAGGTAGTGGTGATGAAGATGATAATGATGATGATGGTGGTGATGATGGTGGTGATGATTGTGTTGATGATAATGGTGATGATAGTGGTGGTGATTAGCTTAGCTCTTTTTTAATAAATATATTTTTATTATTGATTTCAGAGAAGGGAGAGGGAGAGAGAGAAACATCAATGATGAGAGAGAATCATCGATCAGCTGCTTCCTGCACACCCCACACTGGGGACCAAGCCTGTAACCCGGCACATGCCTGACCGGGCATCGAACCGTGACCTCCTGGTTCATAGGTCCAATGCTCAACCGCTGAGCCACACTGGCCGGGCAGCTCTTTTTTTTATAATGTGAAAGTATCTTTCACTCTTACATTTGAAGGACATGCTCACTGGATATAGATCTCTGAGTTAAACATTATTCCTTTGAACACTTCAAATATGTCATTCATATGCATGTTATCAAATATGTAATTGCATATATTACACCAAATAGGTCATTCTTGTGAGATACTCACATGTCTGTGACCTCTGCTTTTCTTAAGAAGTCAGCGCCCACTCGTCCCTGTTGCTCTGCGTATAATCTCTGCTGCTGAGACCGTCCTCACTTTGTTCTCAGCATTTGGACTGTGAGTGCCGTTGTGCCCACTCTCGTGTTTATTCTTGGAGTTTCCTGAGCGCCTTGAATCTCTAAGCTGATGTTCTGCACCTGTTTGGGAGGTTTGGGGGGCTTTCTTTTTTTGGCCCCATTCTCTCCTCCCCTCTTGGATTCCAGTGGCAGCGTCATGTCTGGCACTACCTGCAGGCCCTGGGTTCCATCCTATCTTTCCCGCCTCGTCGCTCTGTCCTCCCGTCACAGGACCATCTGCCTTCAGGCTCACGAGCCCTTTCTTGTCCCCCAGCCACACTCACCGACCTGTGTGGGAGGCTTCCCATTTCAGGGTGTTCCTGTCACCCCCAGAATCGCCTGTTTCTCACTGGGTTTGCTGGGTGCTGCTGCTCTGCCTGTGTTTATAGCATCTTCTTGCTGTCCTTGTCCCTCCCTGATGTTGACTCCTTTTGTCTTGATTGCATGTCCCGTTTTTCTGATTCTCATATGTCTGTTGCTGTTGCTGCTCCCTGGACACCGTGTGTGTGGGACTGAGAATGTGTCACCTCCCCCTGAACGGAGTTGAGTGCTTGCTTTTTGCCTGGAAGCAGTGCAATTCTTGGAGGACGCTTTGATTTGCGTCCTGTCGGGCGCTTAACTTTTCAGGGAGATGAAGCTGCTCAGGCTCCTCCCCTGGCACGTAATTCCAGCTGTTTTATCCAAGGCCCTACTTCCATCCTCCTCCTCGGTCCATGAGTTTGGTCATAGGTCCTTCATGGGTCCACGTCCATTTTCACTGTTTAAAGACACTGAGCCTTGGTGTAACCGGACAGTCACGTGGGACTCAGATTCAACAAACAACACGTGTTTCTGCACACCGCCTGTGCCTGTCGTCAGCGGGAGGGTTGCTGTAGGAGGCCCTGTGTGTGCCCTCTAGGAGCATGGATTCAGCACTTCCTGGAGGACCCA
>NW_005872383.1:75362-77901 GCF_000147115.1 Myotis lucifugus | reverse complement strand
ACACATGCACATACACTAACACATGCACACCCACACATATGCATACACTCATCACACGCGCACACCCACCCTCACACATGCACACATACATGCACACCCACACTCACACATGCACACATACATGCACATCCACACACACACACACATACACTCACATATGCACACATACACTCACACCCACACTCACACATGCACACATACACTCACACATGTACACACACATACACACACTAACACACATGTGCATACACTCATGCACACACACTCACACATGTGCATACACTCATACACACACTCACACACGCACATACAGTCATACGCACACACACACACACACCCGGCAGCTGGACCTGTGGTGGGCTCAGACTCCCCTGACAACTGGCCTTCTCTGTGCTGTTGCTTCTCAGAGTCATTGGAGCCACATTGAATCGTGCAGCTCAGTCCTGCACATAGTAGGTGCGCAAAGAATGTGCCAGAAGCACGGTGGAGGGTGGACGTCTGTCTGGGGGTTGGGACAGAGGCTGGTGGAGCAGACACACCGCTCGATGGTAGCAGGGGCTTGTGGAAGATACTGGAACTCCCCGGGACAAGGCGTTGCGAGGCAGTGGGCACTCAAGGATTGACACCCACTCTGAGGGCTGGGGGGTCTAGAAAGTCCTGGGGGGTTGCGGGGCGTCAGGAGGGCGCGGTGAGGGGTGCGCTGGGGGCATTGCAGGCAGGATGCTGGCTTAGAGAAGTGACCGCCACAGCGAATACCGCGTCCGCATGTTCAGGAGACACCTTCGCAAGGAGGTTTGGGTTGGATGCTCCGCTTCCCCTTTTCACAGCCACAGCCTGTCCCGCAGGGCGGTGCTTCCTGTGTGAGCCACACGGACACACGCAGGTCTGGGGAGCGGGGTGGCTGTGCGAGCGACCACGCTTCCCGTTAGCTGGAGCTCCTCCTCCGTCAGTGTGCAGGGCAGCGCCTGCGCCCACACAGGAGGGAGCCGGGCAACGGCATCGCATCGAGAAGGCTCGGTGGCGGCGTGCACACTGCGCCACCCGCGGTGCCACTCCTGACCAGGACTTCGATAATGCTCTTGTCTTCCACAGACCCCAGAGCACGGGACGGCGGTGCTCACGGCCACGGAGAGGTAAGATACACGTCTCTCAACTCGCTTCGCGCTAAGCGGAACTGCTGGTCTTCTTTTTGTTCATGGCTGAGAATGTTTCTGAAATACAAAGGTTACTTTTGTTTTTTTTTTTTAGGAAAGGATGTAAAAACCTCATAATCCCCAAACTGAGAAAACTGTAGACAGTGCATGCAAATTGTGTATGTTTAGATATATGCTAATGTATATTTTCAGATTCATAGTAATACTAGAGGCCTGATGCACAAATTCGTGCACTGGTGGGGTCCAGCCGGCCCACCCCGATGGGGGCCATCAGGGGCGGGGCTGGCCAGGGCATGGGACCGTGGGCGGTTTGCCGGCCCGCCCTGCCCCTGATCAGGGTTGGGGTGCCCACTGGGGGGTGGGGTCGGGCAGGGCAAGGGGCCACAGGCGTTCTGCCGGTCAGTCTATTTACATATTACCCTTTTATTACTGTAGGATGGGCACATTGTAGAAATATGAAAAATGGTTACTGCAAAGAAGAAGGTTAGCATGCCTTAGGGTTTCCCCATCTGGGGGTGTGTGGTAACACGATCCCACTGCCTCATACGTGAGTGTCCCGTGTGCTGACCTCCAGGTGCATCGCATAGGCACACTGACAGTTTCACCTTCACCGAGCAGTGTGGCAGCCACCATCCATGTGTGGCTGCTTGACCTTAGTCACTAAAATTAAGCAAATAAAAAATTCAGTTTCTCTTGCATGTGCCCCCTCCGGGATCGAACCCAAAACCTAGGTATGTGCCCTGACTAGGAATTGAACCCAAAGCCTCGGGTGCGCAGGCCGACACTCTAACCACTGAGCACATCAGCCAGGGCAACACAGTTATTTTTAACATATAGATGCTGACAGCCTGTGCTGATTGCGCAAGCTGAGATTTAACGGGTATGTGTTTGTGTGCGCGAGAGAGAGGGAGGGAGGAAGAGAGAGGAACGTTATGACTGATTCTGATGTGCATCCTCCACTTGGTTGAGGACCTCTCATCTGGATGTGGCTCTAAGCACAGGCTGTGCAGCCTCATTTTACTCCGCACGCCCCTCGGCCGTCCTTACCCACGGGTGATCCCTCACAGCCTCCCTTCGTGGGCACGTGGACAGTCTTTCTCCTGCTTGTCCTCTCACGTGGCTTTCCTTCCCACTAGGTCGGCCCTGTGAGCCTCAACGGTGGGGACGTCCTGCAGGGCCTGGGGTCTCGACGCCCACCTGGAGCCCCACCTGGAGCCCCTCCTGCCACCGGGATCGAGCAGGCAGAGGGCCCGCGGCTGCCTTGTCTTCGGAGGAGGACACCGCGGGGGTGGAGAACGTGAGGAGCCGGACCTACTCCACAGAGCTGCTTGCGAGGCCGCGCTCGGAAGCCCAGGGCCCACGGGCTCGGGGAGTTCCCGCGCTGG
>NW_005872383.1:55736-58420 GCF_000147115.1 Myotis lucifugus | reverse complement strand
GGCTGCCTCCGACACGCACCCCAATGGGGAGCGAAACCTAGGCCTGGGCCCTGACCAGGAATCGAACCTGTGACCCTTCGGTGCATAGGATGTCGCTTCACCCAACTGTCGCACAGGCCGGGCAAAGGCTCTTTCAAAAAATAATGACAATACACGCACTGAACGTCTTTTGTTGGTTTGATTGCTCTGGGAAACAGGCGGCTGTTTGAAACCTCGCTTCTGGTCTCATTGGTTGTGCGTGCTGCTGCGTGCGTGCTGCTGCGTTGTGCTGCGTGCTGCTGCGTTGCTGCGTGCTGCGTGCGTGCTGTTGCGTTGCTGCTGCGTGGTGCTGCGTGCTGCTGCGTGCGTGCTGCGTGGTGCTGCGTGCTGCGTGCTGCGTGCTGCGTGCTGCGTGCTGCGTGCTGCGTGCTGCTGCGTGCGTGCTGCTGCGTGCTGCGTGCTGCGTGCTGCGTTGCTGCGTGCTGCGTGCGTGCTGGTTCAGGGAGAAAGCAGACGCGAAACACACGAGCGTCCGTCCGGATCCTGCGTTCGCTGCTGTACCTGCGCATCACGTCACTCTCACAGCCGCTTCTCGCGTGTGAAAAATCGGTAACGCACAGGCACGGTCACCATTGGTCTCTTTCACATCCAGAATAATTTTAACCTGTTACGGACGTGCCTGCTGCTGTGTAGGAAAACGATGGTGCAAAATAACTTTGGGCCGCGAGGACCTTCTTCGGGCGTAAGATACCCCGTAGAAGCGGCACCCGCCACCCCTGCCCGCCTCCGAGGGCAGCGGGGCGGCTTCCGCGCCGACAGGCAGAGTCGTGAATGCGAATGGCGGTGACAGTGGCTCCTCCCTCGGTTGGCAGCAGACCCGCGGGGGGCCGCGCGCCCTGTGACCGACGCAGCCCGGCAGCTGGAACTGGCGGGGCGTTCATGCTGCTCATTTTATACAAAATGACGTGAACTAATGGAGAGGCGCGAGGCCGTCGGTCCGGGAACATCCCTGGAGAAGCTGCGATGGCGGTGGGTGCTGTGCCCATGCGCAGACTCTGTCCCACCGAGATCCTTCTGGAAGCCCCGCCGTGTCCGGCCGTGGGCGGGGGCAGCGTGGTCGCGCTCCCGGGTGGTCCCGCGGCTGGAAAGGGGTCGCCCTGCGATCGTGGCCCCTGCCCCGCTCTCCGGAAGCCGCTCTAGGAGCTGCCCTGCGCTCGGCTGCGAGCCCAGCACCAGGCCCTGGGCTGGGCTCCTGCGTGTTGCTGGGGGCGGGGGGGACTCACTGGGGACCCTTCAGATGTGGCCCCGCTTCCCGGCCGCCTCCCTCGCCCTCAGGCCCTCGGATCGCAGCCACTGGCACCGCCCGCCCTTCCTTCCTCCCTCCCTCCCTCCCTTCCTGCATGTTTCTATTGATCTGAGAAAGAGAGGGAGAGGAAGGGAGAGAGAAACAGCAATGAGAGAGAATCACTGATGGGCTGCCTCCTGCACGCCCCCCACTAGGGATCGAGCCGCCACCCGGCCTGTGCCCTGACCCCCTGATGGAGTCGGAGGTGACCTCCTGGTGCAGAGGTGATGAGCAAGCACCGAGCCGCCAGCTGGGCAGGGAATGCTTTCAAGACTCGTGTCAGGTGCAGGCCCAGAGCGGGGATCCCGCGCCGGGAACAGGGAGTGAGCGCTGCCCAGCCCTCCTGTGTTCACCTTGAAAGGGGAGCCGGAGCCAGAAGGGGAACGTGTTCCCTGACGCTGCTCAGCTCAGCCATCGAGCTCTGGCCCCTCACGTAGGTTCCTGCTGCGCCTCGCTGTGCAGGCCCCAGGAGATAAAACACCCAAGGACCCCCCGAGGGACCCTCCCGCCGGCCGGAGACGTGGACACAGAGCCCGAGGCCAGCGAGGAGCTTCGTCGGACAAGACCACCCCTGGGGCAGGGACGCTCTGGCATTCCAATCTGACTGGGGCCGTGTCCTCAATATCCACCAGATGCATGCCCTTGGCTTGACCTTGACTGTAGCTGGAGAGCCAGCGCTGCCGTCCTTTGACCAGAGGCATGGCCGGTGGCCCAGGGGCCGGGCCTGTGGTAGGAGCCAGGCGGCCGCCAACTGAGGGGAAGAAAGGGCCTCACTGCAGCCTCTCCCCCCACCCCCCAGCCTTGGCCACGTTGGCCACACCCTCCATTCCCACCATGGACGGGCCGTGGGCTGTGTCCGCTGGGCCGGCTGATGCCTGGGTGTCACTGCCCTTTCCTGGAACATCAGTGGAACCACTGCTGTGGACGAGGAGAGAGTCGACTCTTGATGGGAAACCCCGAGGCCGCTCTGGAAATGCTCACAGAAGTCCCCTTGCAGTTCACCCCAGGCACTGAGACACCTGCTGGGAGCTGAGTGGAAGGGAGAGTCCGAGGATTCCCGCTCTTCTCCGAGGGGAAGTCAGAGCCAAGGACATTCTGGACAGCGTCCTGGTTCCTTCCTCGCCCGAGAGACAGAGCACTCGGGCCGGGGCCACAGGGCACCTCAGGGGGCTCGGGGGCTGGTACCTGCCTCAGTGGGGGGTCCGAGCGCCGGTGACTTTCCCAGAGGCACCGGCTGCTGCTCAGAATTAGCATCTGTGGTCCCCATCGCGGTGACAGCGGCCATGTCCGCCCGGCAGGTTCCCAGGCGAGGGCCCCCCAGAGCTCAGCTGGGCCTGCGGGGTCCCTCCCAGTGGGCTGC